>NC_087204.1:787523-842523 GCF_015104395.2 Macrobrachium nipponense
TAATCAGTTTAATCATTTATCAGATCATTGTGAGACAATTGATTTTCCTATGAAACACACGGCCGTATCAAAACAATCTGTGCAGGTTCCCGTAGATTTGCAACAAATTCATGCAATTATTAGTCAAAACGAGTTGCGAACCAACCTTACATGCAGTAAATTTGGACATAAGTCATTCACTTTGTTCTTTGATTCTGGTAGTCCACGTAATATAATGGATTTAAGGACTCATCATTTACTCTTTTCAAATTTCCCTATAGAAAGTCCGGAATAAGGCTCTCAGGCATTGGGAATAATGAATTAAATGTTGTGGGCGTAACTCATGTACAGTACAAGGTCGGTAAGCGCACGTTTGCTGATACCTTTGTCGTTGTACAAAACATTAATATGTATCCCGCAGTAATTATCGGATACCCGTCTATGGGCACTCAAAATATTATCTTAGCACCTGCAAAACACGGCGTGTATATCAAAGGGAAATTCTATAGGTCTTCTAATACCCTAAAATCTGTTTTAGATAATAAAGAGACAGACAGAGTTGTCACTTACATTACGGAACCAATCACCTGTCTCATGAACCAAGAAATAATACAGGCAACCCAACAGAACTCTCGCTCACCCGTAAATATCAGCTTGCACGCAAACTCTCGAGCCTAACGTAACTTCAAATATATTAGTGCGTGTAAAAAGAACCTTGCCAGGATCTGAAACATTAATCCTTTCCGAAACTCTGAAAACACACGGATTATCCGTCACACAAGCCGTTTATACAGTCGGCTCACAACAGCAATGTAATATCGAAGTCTGTAATCATTTGAATACCACTTTAGTAATCCACAAAAATCAACATATCTTGGATGCCGAAGTTTATAAACATCGCATTCTTACCGTAGCTGAGATAATCACGCTCAATCAGTCGCGGATGAAACCCTTTTGCAATCTATAAGAACAAAATCAATAAAGATATTCAAGAAGAAGAAAATTCAGCAGAAATTTTTGAATCTGTTAAACTAAATATCACGATGTTTTTTCCACTACGGATGGAACCTTAGGAAAAACGGATGTCATAGAGCATCAAATCAGGCTCAAGGACAAACAGAAAGTAATCTATGTACCTTCGTACAGACTTCCTATGAAATTTCAGAATGAGATAACAGAGGAAGTAGGTAAAATGTTAAAGGAAGGAGTCATTAGGAAATCAAACAGCCCTTATAATTTTCCGTTAATAGTAGTACCGAAAAAAGATCGAACTTGGCGGATATGCGTAGATTTTCGTCGTTTAAACGAAGAAACAATCCCTGACAGATTCCCAGTACCATGTACCGATGATATCCTATCTTTACTAGGCCAGAATAAATATTTCACAAGCCTAGACTTACTAAAAGGATTTCATCAGATTCCGATGGAACAAGAAAGTATCCCATACACTGCCTTCAGCACAGCCAGGGGACATTATGAATTTTGCGTATGCCTTTTGGTTTACGTTGTGCTCCTATAACTTTTACTCGTATGATAAACGTCGTGTTTGGAGACTTGTTGGGAGATATCCTACATGCCTACATGGATGACTTAGTAATCTTTTCAACCACATTAGAAGAAACATTTACGTAATTGGAGGTTAGTGTTACAAAGGTTAAGGCAGCATAATTTAAGGGTAAAGATAAGCAAGTGTGAATTTTTTTAAAACAGAACTATCTATCTAGGTTTCACGGTTTCTAGTGAAGGTCTTAAAGTCGTCCACGATAAGGTGTCGGCTATCCGTAATTTTCCGATACCTACTAACGTCAAGGGAATACAGCAATTTTTAGGATGCAGCGGTTACTATCGCCGCTTCATCCGCAACTACTCAATCATAGCCGCTCCCCTAACCGATCTTATAAAAAAGGGCGTAGATTTCGTATGGTCTGAAATTCATCAACAGGCGTTCGATAAATTGAAAGATGAAACTGTGTAGTTTCTCCTATCTTGAAATTTCCTGACTTCTTGGTAAGGAATTTTTTTCATAGCAACAGACGCCTCAGACCTAGGAGTAGGTGGGGTATTGCTTCAACAATATGATAGACAGTTTTTCCCTATAGCTTTTATTTTTTCACGTAAACTGAGACCTTCCGAAAGTAATATGCAGTAATAGACAAGGAAGGGCTCGCTATTGTTAATTCACTCGTGCACTTTAAATTCATAATCTACGGTTATCCCGTCAAGGTTCTCACTGATCATAAGCCCCTAACCGACTTCTTTAAAGGCTTTAGTCACAGCCCCAAGCGACTCGGTGGCACATGATCATTCAGGACTTTGGCGCGAGGATCGGGTATTTACCTGGGAAAGCAAATATCATTGCTGACGCATTATCACGCAACCCCTCTTCATCTTGTACCGAGCCATTAGCTGAATTAATAGATATCTCAACCTCCATGCCCGTTGTTAAAAACTATATCCGAACAGGAAGATCTGGGCTGGAGTGCTGAACTATTACAGACGGAACAAAGAAAAGATCCGCAAATAGAAAAAATCATCATTGCGTTAAACGGAAATCCGAAGGAAAAAGAATACCTAAAGTATAAGCAGCAGAATTATATCCTACAGGAAAATATCCTGTGTAGATCCGTGACGAGGAAACCCGCAACACACCGCAGTTGAATAACAACCAGGTGGTGGTGCCTATCTCACTCATACCCACTGTCTTAAAGTGGTTGCATGAAAATCCACTGCACGGACACCCGGGTTATACCTTGATGTCACAGAAAGCCAAATCCTTATTTTATTGGCATACGATGCTTAGAGATATAAAAAAGCACATAGCAAATTGTCGCACTTGTCAAGAATACAAAGGGCACACGAAGACACCTGTCAGCCTAGGGGCTTACCCCGTGCCAAATCAAAACCCTTTGAAAGAGTACATTTAGATTTATTAACAGGATTTTACGAGTCAGACAGAGGAAATAAGCACCTCCTAGTAATTATAGACGCTTTGACTCGATATACAGAACTTATAGCGCTTAAAACAAAAACCGCGGTTGAGTGCGCTAGGAAGTTTTACGAGTGCTACATTTGTAAACATGGAATTCCACACATCATTATCTCAGACTCGGGCGGGGAGTTCAATAATCATTTTTCCTTAACTCCTTGTGCGAATTCCTTTGTATCAAGAAAATCAATACCATGATCTATCACCCAGAGTCTAATGGGCTAGTGGAAAGGGCAAATCGTAAGGTTTTAAACATTTTAAGGGTCACCTTAGGGGGGGCAGATCCCAACTGGGACATTGCCATACCTGCGGTACTAAGCACACTTAATCACTCGTATCACGTGTCTATAAAATGACACCGCACGAGGCACTGTACGGTATCCCGGCCCGAACGCCTTCCACATCTTAAAGCCTACAACTAATTTATCAAATCCTCTAAAGGATGTTATGGATGCAAGCATAAGTCGATATAATATAATTCGTAAGAATTTAGAAGAAGCACAGATCCTAATGAAAAAAAAATCATGATAAAATAGCTAAGCCAAACTAGAACATATGCCGTGGGCGATCAGGTATACATACAAGTATACGTGCGTAAAGGTTTAAATTATAAACTGACACCTAAGTTTGAAGGCCCGTTTAACATTTTAGAAAATTTAACGGCCAATGAGTTAGGGTTCAAAATGTATCCAAACCCACTGATGTGAGAATAGTCCCATTGGCACATATCAGAATCTAAAGAAAGGTAGATGAGTGAGGGAAAAAATGGTTGTATTATGAAACTTGTATAATAAATATATATATATATCTATTAATCATATTGTATGTAAACCTATTCTTTTACGCGAGTTATTACATCTGTTTTACTCATTGCAGGTTTTCAAAAATGAATCTGTTATTGTTAGGAGTGATATTGTGTATTCAGACATCTTTGTTGTATGGAAAGAGCGCTAGGACTAAAGACATAGAATTTAATCATGGCTCGATTATCGAGAGAATCGATGATGTATTCATCGTGTCAAGTAATATTGTTATCGAGTAGATATGCATGCTATTTTCTTACCTGAAGATGACGTCCTTAACTTAAAGAATGAGCCTGATGAGGTTTGGTATTTCCCTTAAGGAAATGCATGAACGTAATTTTCATGCTAACTCAGAGATTTCACTAGCTCAAACGCTAAGCGTCGCGGAAATGTTGTCTTATGACATACAAAATAAAACCGCCGAGGCAGAAGAACTCGCTCGTGACCTGCTGATAGTTTGGTCTGTGCGGCACAATACTCTTGAACGCCGCAACCCGCTTATTCTAGCTGGACTAAACATCTTAGGATCAGTTGCGAATCTAGGCTTAGGAATCTCAAATCGCCTCAAGATAAATAATCAAAATAAAAGAATTGAGTTTTTGCAACACAAAACGGAACTGGCCTTATCAGAACTTCGCAGCCAGTTATCTTCGATCAATCAAATAATGAATATCGTTAATGAACATTCAAATAATATCGATCAGGTCATGGAAGTTCAACATTTGCTGGCTCTACTTTAGCTTACTATAGTTCGAAAATAGATCATATCCGTGTGAAAATATCACATTTTATTGAAAAGTCAAAAGATTACGTAGAAGCAATTACGTTAGCACAAAGGGTGTGTTATCTTCCTCACCTCATGCCTATTAAAGATCTGACGTTAACTTTAGAAAACGGACGGGAGAAGCTAGGTTATATTCCTTTATTAGAATGCCCATAAAGTAGAATTCTATTATAGCCTAATATCAGTCAGCGTTGAAAATTATAGAATTATGATCACAATTCCTTTTGATTCTTCCGATGCTTGGGCAATCATACAAAATAGCACCGTTTCCTACTTTTATGACGAATAACTCAAATCCAGTAATATCCAATTTAATGGGGCATGTACTGATTTCTTCTGATAAGAAATCATTTACAGTCATTAAAGACTTAGATAAACTCACTCACTGTTCAGAAGCCATGAATAATAAAATTTGTACAGCTGACTCTTTTGAATTCTATCCTATATCAACGGATTCATGTGAGTTAGACATAGTGCTAAATGGCTCTCTCTCTCATACAAGCGAAGGTTGTCTGGGGAAACTTTATCCCTTTTACGGTAATAAATTCAATTTACAGGATGAATAATGGTTCCTGGATCCGTTATGATAAGGCCGGATTCGACGTCGTGTGTCCGGACACATACCACCGCCCATGCCCCTATCTTCGTAGCAGCCGATGGTTGTACGGGGACATCTACAAACTATACCGTTAGATGGGTCAACACGATAATACGTGAGAAGGCGTATTTCGCGAACTACACGTGGGCTACCACAATCATCCCATCACTACCTCTCCCATACAACGCGCGAGTAGCTCATCGTCTGACGCAACTGGCTGAGATGACCCACGCGTCATCGACTTATGCAGGTGGAGAACATCTTCGCTACTACATTCTGCTAGCCGTGTTCAGCGTGACGGCCATATTGGTTATCGCCGTCAACATCTTTTGCTTGGCGTAGGCTGAGGCGTAAACAGAAGGATCTCCAAGGAACGTACTGGCCCGTCTGGATGACGTACCCGTTAAACTCAAGTCGTTTGCGTTTAGGGCCGGGCCGCCTGAACCTGGCCCACTTCAGTTCGTGCCTAGGGAATTGTCTGGAATTGTGTTGTGTGTGAAAAGCGGTCCGTATGCTGGCAAAAATGTAGGACAAGAAAGACTCACGCCTTTGCATTTGAACAGTTAAAGTATCTCCAGCGCCTAATAAATCATTATAGCCAATATTATACATTAATATATTCCTAAAGGTATTTTTCGGGCACCTAATAAAATATCAGCCCCATATATTGAATTTCTGCAGAATTACATTGTTATACTATTATACATTATATTTATCTATTATAAAGAGTGACAAGTACTCTTTAACAATTATCCATGATCATGCTATAATCATTATTTAGTAACCATTATTCTTAATCAGGTTACATGTTATCATATTAATCATGTATACATGTTTTGATTTTTACCATTTTATTATTTTTGGGTACATAATCCTTATTATTACCAAACATGGATCTATATTTTCCATGCATTTATCTTTGTTTATGAATGTCAACAAGGGTATGTAACAGAACCTTTTTATGCATTTAATCACTTAGTATGTTACGAGCACGCTCCTATGAACAATGTTTAAAGTAATTTTTTTTTTTTTGTTATTCAAGGCTTGAATAGGTAGCAGACCGAGCCTAATGTAAGAATTACATTATATATAACCAGTGACCTGGGTCATGGCATTAGGAGGGGGGTTCTACGTGACCAAAGCAGACCTAGATTACGCTATGCGCTGTCTGCAGTAGCCTGATCTAGCTCAAAGCTTTGTCAACATTTTTATGTTATGATAACTTTGCACAACAACTTCCATGGGAAGCGGTTGACCTGTTAACCTACGTCCGGAAACTTGTAACTTCCGAGGCCGGCGAACTACGTATGTGTTTTTATATGAATTGCTGAGATAGCTAATGTTCCGCTATCGACGCGATGCTTTAGAATGGCAGTTCCACGCCAACTATCAAACATATCGGTCGTCCGACGAGCTGCATCTCCTAGTATGGAGTTACAGAATAAAGTTGTTAACTTGTCAACTAGCCTGTTTGAATCATCTCCTCTAGACAAGAAAGAACCTCTCTACTAAGATATCCAAGGGAGATGAGAGGAACCAAACATTACTTACGGATAACAGCCGTAAGGGAAGAACAAAAAGTCTATCGCCAAGCGATAAGACATTAGATATATATATATATCTATATCTATATATGATAGATATATATATATATATATATATATATATATATATATATATATATATATATATATATATCTATCTATATATATATATATATATATATATATATATATATATATATCTATATATATATATATAGATATATATATATAGATATATTGTATGTATATATAATATATATATATATATATATATATATATATATATATATATATATAGATAGATATATATCTATATATATATATATATATATATATATATCGATATATTTTAATTTAATGATAGATATATATATACTATATATATATATATGATATATATATATATATATATATATATCTATATATCTATCTATATATATATATATATATATATTATATATATCATATATATATATATAGTATAGATAGATAGATAGATAGATATATATATATCTATCTATCTATATATATATATTATATATATATATATATATATATAGATATATATATATATATAGATATATATATATATATATATATAGATAGATAGATAGATAGAAATATATATATATATATATATATATATATATATATATATATATATATCTCTGTGTATGTGTGTGTGTGTGTGTGTGTGTGTAGTCGTTGTAAATGAACATGACCATTGCTCTCGAATGACATGACAGCCAACCAAAGTATACTATGGTTCCAAATTCATATTTTTCCAAATGATAAAATTATTAAATGACGCTTCGATTCTTATTAGAGGGCTATTGTGCAATTATTCTTTAGTAAATACTTAACGAATTAATATAACTACCGTTTTGTGTGTGTGTATAGACGTCTACAATTCACATAATTATAGAATTAGTTACATTCCATTTGAACAGATTAAAAGAGAACCACACATTGATTATATATATAATTATTAGACTAAAGAAGTTAGATCTTTTCAACTTGATCAGTTGGCTCCTTCAGCTAGTATATATGCAATCGATATACCTATATTTCATCCATTTTACAATAATAATTGCTACAACGATTACATCCGTATTACGTAACGACACCTACGAAATATTCAAGTCACATTTAGTTCAGTTCTCGGGAACATATGTATAGGTTTTCACAATTACCTAACACGTGTAAGCAAGCAATTTTCCGGACAATCTTTGTGAGCATCGCGTGGCTTCGAATGAAATTAAAATCTCAAATCCCGACCTCAACTTATATTCAGGCGCTTTAGCCATTTCCAATGAAACACACCGCGGGAGCCCTAAAGGAAAGACATTAGAATGTTGCCTCTTTTACACTTATTGGTTTTTTCTTGACCTCAGAGATTTCCTTTTTATTTTTATTTATTAATTTTTTTTTATTGGAGTTTCATCAGCCAAACAAACAAGTGAAGAGGAATATACAGATAAAAATGACAAGGGCTCTCTTTCTATTTAAACATGCAATCACAAGCACCCTCTTTTCTTTTCTTTTGAATAATTTCGTTGTATTTAATGATTTTCAAATAGTGCCATTAATCAGCGCCTTCTGTTATATCTCCCCCGTAGGTGGATAGCGGCATTACTAAAGGTTCTCTGTAGCGTCCCTTCGGCCCCTATCTGCAACCCTTTTCATTCCTTTTACTGTACCTCCATTCATATCATCTCTCTTCCATCTTGCTTTCCACCCTCTCTCAACAATTATTTCATAACGCAACTGCTTTGAGGTTCGCTTCCTGTTATACCTTTCAAACGTACCTACTCTCAATTTCCTCTCCAGCGCTGAATGACCTCGTAGGTCCCATTGCTTGCCCTCTGGCCCTACCTCTGTAATAATCCATTCCACTCTATAGTATCGCCTCCATTCCCTCTGACTCCAAGAGCCTTTTCTCCAGTCCCTCTTCGTTCCGCGTCGCTTGTCGCCACCGGCAAATTAATCAGCTCCGGAGAAAGATGACAAACGCCAGAGGACAAGAAAAGCGGAGCCATCATGTGCAGGAGGAGGAAGGCGCAGAATTGATTAACGTAAGGTAACGTCCTCGACGCTGCTGGAAATTAAGCTGATTATCTCCGAAGAAACTCCCTTACTGTACCTCTTCCTTGGAGTCTGAAATTTGTTGGGTTCGGCCGACTTTAAAGCTTTGGATTTGTTCTTTTATCCATATATTCATTTATTTATTTATTTGCTTGTAAGGCATTTATTCATCTATTTATCTATTCATTCATTTTGCTCGTAAGGCATGGTATTTCTCATTTATTCATCTATTCATTAATCTATTTATTTTGCTTGAAAGGCATGGTACTTCTCATTTATTCATATATTTTGCTTGTAAGGCATGATATTTCTCCTTTATTCATCTATTCATTTATCTATTTATATCATGTATTAACGCAATTGGCATTGCTTTTGCTTTATTTTTACTGCTTTTGTTATATTTTGTTGTATATAAAATTTAGCGTAAGGAAATTAGTTTTTAAGGCTTTAGTTTTAAGCTTTACTTTGGTCTCGGCTGAGCATCAAGCGAACTGCTTGTTAAACCACCTCCCCGCTTGTTAAATGTTTGTGAGCATCTTATTAATGCTAGTTTTTTTTTTTTTTTTTTTTTTTTTTTTCTATCTTTCGAGTGGTTGGTGAAAAGGACACCAGTGAGGATATTGGAGGGGCGCGAATTTTTCCCGATAACAGTTCGGGCTTGCTATTCTCACCGCATGGTTGTGCAGCTGGCATATTTTTCTTAATCGTCCTTCGAAGGATTTGTCGTCGTCAGTATTGAAGGCGCAGGGCATTTCTGCCATCTGCGGTGACTTCCCCCTTACTGTGTACTGTCCTGGCTCTGATATCGGCGCTGGATCCCGACAGAGTGGACGTGGGAGGGACATCACTGTGTTTGCCTACGACGTCCTTCTGAGCTGCAGCGGTGGGGGCATTGAGGCCCGTGAAGGTGTAAGTAGGGCGGTTGCTACCAGGTAGGGAATTTCCCTTGTGTTTTTGGTCGGGAGCACGACAGACTCCTACCCCATGGTATTGGTGACCTGAGTAGCTGCACGCCCTTCAGATAGCCTAGTTTTGGCCTGGTACGTGGCTTTGTCCCAGTGGATGTAAGAGATCACGGCTCCCCTGTATTTCGGCCTACAGCAAGGCAACTGTTTAGCCTGAATCATTTGGGAATCCATTCACCCCTTATTCAGTGTGAGAAGCTCTTAGCGTACATTTATATTTATATATATATGCCAGTCTGTGTATATCTTGGCACGAGTGATGTAATTTTCGTTATTTCTTGGGTATATATATTATCTATTAAGATGTTTGATGCTTGTTATATTTAAGATTTAGTTTATAATTGTAGGTAGGAGAATTAAGTTTTCCCCCTGTTGGTCTCTTACTTTTTTCCTCTCTGCTTAGTTATAGGTATTGGTTTATATTTATGTTGGTGTTGGGCCCATTTTACTAATTTATGCAGTATTTTTCTCAATATTATCTGTCTAGGGTTTAGTGTTAGTGTTTAGGAACTCCAACGGGAGTAGTAAGGACTAAGCTGTGTCCTGTATAGTCACAAGGCTGACTTTAATTTTTTTTTGCTTTGTTTGTTAATAAACATTGTTGAGTTTTCCTGTGTGTTTTTGACTCCGCTGACTGAATTTATCTGGATACTTGGTAAGATCAATGTCCTCTCTATTCTTGTGCAAAAGAACTTGCACCCCGGCCCAACAAGGGTCAGAACAATTTATTATTTTGCTTGTAAGGCATAGTATTTCTCCTTTATTCACCTATGCATTTATATATTGTGCTTGTAAGGCATGGTATTTCTCATTTATTCCTCTATTCAATCATTTATTTATTTTGCTTGTAAGGTATGGTATTTCTCATTTATCCGCCTATTCATTTATTCAATTTGCTTGTTAAGGCATGGTATTTCTCATTTATTCATCTATTCATTTATCATTTTGCTTGTAAGGCATGTTATTTCTCATTAATTAATGTATTCATTTATTTATTTTACTTGTAAGGCAAGGTATTTCTCATTTATTCATTCATTTATTTATTTTACTTGTAAGGCATGGTATTTTTCATTTATTCATCTATTCATTTATTTAATTATTTTGCTTTTAAGGCATGGTACTTGTCATTTATTTATCTGTTCATTTATTTATTTTGCTTGTAAGTCATAGAATTTGTAACAGTTTGCTTTCGAAAACAAAAACATATAACGTTAAACTGTGCTGAGGAGGATTCTTTAATTGTTTGACCTTTATACGTATTGATTCGCTTCATTCGAAAGCTAATAGTTTTTTTAACGTGGTCTTTTTTTGCTTGGTTTTTAAAAAGTGTTTTCTTATTCGAAAGTAACACATCTGACTTCGCCATGAAGTGTAATATCAAATGAGGGTTATAACGTTGTTAAAAGCCCAGTTCACGAACGGTGTACTTTACCTTGCACAAACAATCAAGAACTAAAAACGCCCCAGAATGAATTTACACAATCTACGTTGGTAGGACGCTACAAGACCGAGTTCTACGTAGGTTCTGTCTGCTATCATCTTTGATTCTAACTTTATCAGTCCTCTGAGGTTACCGAGCATTCTTGATAGAACGTGGTTAGTCTTGTAGATAATGTCAAAGCTGTTATGTCACTAAATTTCTGTTCTTTGTATATACACAAAATACGATATATATATATATATATATATATATATATATATATATATATATATATATATCTATATATTATATATTATATATATATATATATATATATATACATATATATATATATATATATATATATATATATATATATATATATGTGTGTGTGTGTGTGTGTGTGTGTGTGTGTGTAATGCGTGTGTGTGCATATGAGTTTGTGAGGTGGTATAATCTCCTGTATATATATGCATAGATTGTGTTCCTGTCCACCTCGTGTCAATATACAATTTACAGAGAAGTAATTAAAAATCCCCATTGCACCGTGAGCAGTGAGAGGAAGGGGAGAGAGGATCTAAAGGCAATTACGTCGCTGAAGGAATGTGATAAAAGAGGTGACAGGGGAGGAGGAAAACTAAACAGAATTTTTTAAGAGATAATTGTATGCAAGGGGGTGTTTGACATGGAACATGTGATATATTTTTAATTCTTTAACTCCAGTTATAATGCTTTTGGCACTTTTTTTTATGATAAATACAAATATGACATCTTTATTGAAAACAGATTTTTCTCATACTTACTGACTTAATCCTTCGTATCTAAAATGTAAAATGGAGATTGAAAAATCACTGTAGATAATAACTAATAATAAAAAATTATAGTCTCAATTTATCTTACAAAGACAGATATCCAAAACATATATTAACGCTATTTACAGAGCACTCAATACAGTCTTTCACCAAAAACAGAAAATTACATGGTAACTGATTTTCTCTCTCTCTCTCTCTCTCTCTCTCTCTCTCTCTCTCTCTCTCTATATATATATATATATATATATATATATATATATATATATATATATATATATATATATATTATATATATATATATATATATATATATAGATATATATATATATATATATATATATATATATATATATATTGCTACTTTCAAAATGCATATTTCCCCTCTTTAACAGTTTAAAGTATTGTGTGTAAGAATTTTGCAACCTTTTTTCAGATTCCTAGATAGCTTAGAGATAGGATGTTTAAAATATGTGTTCAGATTTCGCATAACATATTGTAAAAGAATATATAACGTAGAATGTAGAAAGAGAGAGAATATCTTTGTCCGTTCAAAGCTATAGTTGTTTTTCAAAATCTGTCAACACGTTTGATAAGCGAGCTTGAATCTTCATAATGTTTTGGGATTCTGTCATCACGTATGATAAGGGAAATTCTGCTTCGAGCAATCGAATTGAGTACGTGTCTTTTTTTAACAGAATCGTCTCATATGTGTATGCATTTGTCAAAGCCACATGCAGATTACACATTTCTTTATAAAGTTGCGTCATAATGGAAGCTTCTGGAAGAATTGTTGCCCAAAACGTTTTGTCATCTCCAGTCCAGCTTCTGTAAGGGAGAAGTTTTTCATCCGGGCTTAAAAGACTTAAACCGTTTCACATTCTCTCTTCTCTAAAATCTCTTCTCACTTTCTCTCTCTACTCTCTCTCCATCGCATAGCACTTTTGATGTTAAAGTAACGTAACGATTTCGTACTTATTGAATGGTCACCCGTAACTTGAGAATTTCATATTTGATATTTCTTAGAATTTATTTAGTGTTGTTTAGTGATTTTTTATGGAATCTGAACAAACGTTGTTGGAATGGCGCCTGGTTTTGTGAAAGTGTGAAACAAGCTGCAGCAAGAAAGAAAGAAATTGTTATACCAAAAAGGTAAAGTGTGTTATATTTTTATTAGTTGTAACTAATAACTGATAGGAACAGTGGTTAGGTAACAACTAATAACTAATAACTAATAACAGATGGTTATGAAGGTTTGGTAAAAACTAATAGTTACAATGTTTTGAGTGAAAAGATTTACACTTTTACACATTGCAAATTTTTGTGTTTTGTGTTTATTCATTTGAAGTGATTTTTATGTTTTGTGCATCTGTCCATTTTCTTATTGAAGTGTGCCTTTTTTATTTTATATTCTGTGTGATTAATACTTTTGAAATTGTGATATTTTCCACATTTTTCTGTATTTTCATTTACATTCACAATTTAATTAACTTAGTTATTTTCATTACTTAATCATTACACATTTAATTAAATTTAACACTTGTAAAATAATTTGCATTTACTTAGAATTCTTTTCAAGTTTTATTGTTGTTTAGCACTTGTGAATTAATTTCCAAATTTCAATTATTGCCTAGCACATGAATTTTGATTGAATTAATTTTCTTGAATTTAGTGATAAATTAATTTTGCTTCAATTTTACTTAATTTGATTCAAGAATTAATTAAACTACTTTGTTTTCAAGTAACAGTAATTTTCCCTGATATTATGAATTTCACTTATAAATTTTGAGTTTAATAATAAATTTTTATATTTAAAATTTTTATAAGTTTTTTCATTTTTATACCAGTATATTTGCATATGATTATATCGATGTTAGGTAGAAACATAGAGTGGTAATTGATCTGTTTTCCTTCAAGTAACTTGAAGTGATTTAGAACCAGGGAAGTACTTAGACTTCTGAAACCAGGGAAATACTTACTTTCAAAGTTATTGATGGAGTGCTGTCCTTTGATTAATTTATTTACAAGATTACCTCACATCTGTTTTGATGAACTTAAGTCTGATTTTCTGCAATACTGGTAAGTTGGTACGGGATCACTGTTGCCTTTAGAGTATTCAGTCGATTAGTTCCTGTGATGAGGGTTCAGGTGTCTGACTTTTGTGAGGTATCAATAAATGAATAGTAAATGTAGTAACCAGATACTTGGCACTTCGTCACAATATATATATATATAATAATATATATATATATATATATATATATATATATATACAAGTGTGTGTATTTATGTACTTTAAATACAAGAGATGAAAAGATACAGAACTGAGTCGTCTTCTCAAACTCCTCAAGAATTCTGTTTGCACCAACTCCTTTAAAGGAAATCTTAAGCAAATAAAAACAAACGCACCTTTAATTTTCCTTTTTCTTACATGCATTTAATTGTGAGAATATCTATTGCCGCCAAACACTCCTTTCTGTCAACTCACCTAAACTTTAAATCCACTGAGTACGGCGTCCCAACTTCGAAAACGTATTAAGTTCCAAATGAAGTTTCTGAGACTGAGCTAGACCACAAAATTAATGTGATGTCTGATGTATACAACTGACCCAAAAATACACCAGGTAGGAAATTTAACCTTGTACATTTTTAATAATAATAATAATAATAATAATAATAAAATAATAATAATAATATCCGTGATATCCTGGTTTTGTAAGCAAATTGTAAATGTTCCTTTCATTTTACGTAAAAGAAAAATGAACAGCCATACAACTCTACTCCAGTAAGAAAAGAACGTACCTTACAGTAAATAAATATGTTTCATTATGCTACCGATATTTTGTTTTACCTACTGGTAACCAAACGTTCACTTCACGAGTTTTTCTCTGACAATACACAAAAATTCGCTCGCAGCTAAAAATAATAAAATCTGGATTTATGGCTCTAAACTCTTATATTATCGTGAGCGTTTTACTATACTACTACCCAGTCTGCCTCACCCCCACCTCTCTCTCTCCCTCCTCTCTCTCTCACTCTCTCTTTCTCCTTTAAAATTTGATCCATCGCACCTTATGGTACGTATATTCAGACTGTTTTTACAGAAAACAAGGTCATTGGCTGAGCGACAGTGATATTACAACAACATTGAAGGTTCTGAGAGATTCTCCTGTATATTGAATGGCAAAGTGTCCATCATATCCTTGAGTAACTGTCTATCTACCAATATAATATATACATATATATGTATAAGTGTATGTGTGATATACATGCATACATACATACATACATACTCATACATACATACATACACACACACACACACACACACACACACACACACATATATATATACATATATATATATATATATATATATATATATATATATATATTTATTTAATATAATATACATAAAATACATACAGTACTCATATATTAGATACAGACATATATATACATACATATTTGTAAGTATATATATTATACAATACCAAGGGTTACTTTAACCGTCATTTTCTAACACGAAGAAGCTGAGGGCAACGAATGTGAGAAAATCACTGAAATGCCTGAAGAAAAGAAGGGAAGAAAGGAGTTAAAAAGAGAAGTGAAGGAGGAAGTGAAGCTACAAAAAAGTTAGTATAAAACTGACGAGAGAGAGAGAGAGAGAGAGAGAGAGAGAGAGAGAAGAGGAGAGAGAGAGAGAGAGAGAGAGAGAGGACTTATTTGTTAATAAATGCTCCAAAATAAGACTAAATTCAAAGAACAAAATAAATTTATATTTACCATTAAAAAAACGACATAGACTTCAGCATACTCTTAAAGACAGAAAGCAGAGAGGAACAAACTAATAATTCCAACAGACACAACAGAATTCAGCTCTGACCCTACCAGATAATTACCTGACAGGTTTATTTCGTAAAGGGGAAAAAATAAGGCCTCACTCTCGCTCTTTTAAAGGAACATATCATTCATTTTCTAAACCAGGGATCCTTCTGGAGGAATGAGGCACTCCAAAACAAAGAAGCCATTAGCGGGGTCTTACGCAAATTCCCCTTCGTTTGAAAACTGCAGCGAGACTCATTAGCAGTTAAAAGCGGCACTTTATTGTTCTGCTTCTGGCCCCAGGGGGAGGGGGGGCGGATACGCCGATAAAATAATGAATTTAATACCCTTTGGTAATTTCTTACAAACTTTTTTTATAGCTTTTTTTTAAGTCTTTGTATACTTTTATCGGCGTTTATGAGACAACGGCTTTTGGGTGACAGTATTGATAATATTTTCACCTGCATTTTAAAAAATTAACACTGAAAAATATAATTCATGCGTTGTTACTCACATTAAAAGGTCACGCTAGCTAGATTATCAATATATGAGGAATTTAACTTCGCCTCTTAAGATCTATCGTACAGATTTAAATGCATAATAATGGTCCAGCACATAGAAGCAATATAAAATAGATTTTTACTATTCTATCGTTCCAAAAATGATTAGCATATGCGGCATGAGGTTTTTGGATTTATGTTGGTAACAAATTTATGATTGGATTTATGTTTGTAACAAATTTTTGATTGGATTTATGTTTGTAACAAATTTTCGATGATCACTTTTTTCTCTTTTATTATTATCATCATCTTCTATGTCTTTTATCCTAAGAATGAAAAAGTAATATACCAATCCAATCAGCCTCTGCATGAAAAAAAAATTACTGTTACTGTTACAATAAAGTAAGTGGTTCCTTCTCTGCAAAGCTGTGAAATTCCATCTTCACCTTCTATTTTCTGGCTAATCTATGCAAAGAAAGGTAAAACGTCCCCATGTCACATCATGTAAGTGTTGTTTGCAGAGGCAGGTGATAATGAGCAATAAACAAGGCATTTAAAAGGCTTCCCTCAACACATCCTAGATAAAATGAATAGCAAAGACTCACTAGAGGCAGGGGACTAAGTGAATCCCTCTTTTCCACCATTTCCCCGAGAGTGAAGCAAATGCAGTAACTGCAATGCTATACCAAAAATTACCTGGTTACGCTCTTACTTGGCCTTTTGAATATTGACATTTGCCGGTATCCTTTAGAAGTAATTTTTCGGGGTGTGTTCTGAATAAGTTCAAGATATGAAATTGCTTCGTTTTATTCTTGGCTGCATTTCTAAATGTTTCTTACCATGCATACAAAATAAAAGTTAAAGAGGGCAACTGATTTTCTACGGGCTGCTCGACGTGCAAGAGCCCGTGCTGGTATAAGGCCAGCTTAATCTCAAACAACGACTGATTTATGACTTTTTCGATTATTGATATCTGAAAACATTACTAAAACTAACACTCGCAGGTAGTGAAAAAATAAATAAACATATCTGAGGAAAATCTAGGTAGAGCAAATAGTTTAAACATTAAGTATAACAATACGCAAACCAACGAAAAAAGTAGTTGATACGAAGTGAAGATCTCAAATGTCAATATCCCAACATAACAAACTTCCGTCTTATTCGATATTCTACCTTGAAGTATCAACTTGCAATCTTTTAAAACTGATCTAACCTGGATATGAAAAAGCATTGACCATGAAAACAAACCAAATTACTAACTAAAATATCAATAATCACAAAAAAATCTCTGTATGAAGATTCATACCACTTACTTATTTATCGTTACAAATCATAGAAACCTTCATGAGCTCCGAAAGACAAAAAACATATACAGTTCACAGGCAGAGCCTGTTTATCCAATTAATCTAGAGAAGCGAAAGCTTGCTTAAAATAATATGATTGTTTCTTCAGCCACAAATGAAATAGTCAAGGTTATTGCCACACAACCCCAACAAATGTGTGGGTATAATAGCATTACTGTTATTACACGGAAGTAAGCCTTGGCATACGAAAAGTTCTCAACAAATAATCTTATTTTCGAAACCTGTTTTTGTTCTTTGAAGCTTATTCCTCTCTCCTCTCTCTCTCGTCTCTCCTCTCTCTCTCTCTCTTCTCTCCTCTCTCTCTCTCTCTCTAAGCGAAAATAAATTTCCAATTGAATCATCGTCACTAATCACATTTTCAAGAGGTTCGCAATAAACACTGAAAAGACTTCGCTCTGAGTTGTTAAAAAGAAAATAACATGAAAGCCTCGAGATGACCCTCCCTAAAGGGTGGTCTAAACAGAAACTCCGCTGAAAAGTTTGAAGGTCAAGACTCGCCCTAAAAATTGGAAATACCGCACGAAGCCTCAATCTCAGGTGGCTCTTTGAGACTTTTTGTAAAGGATTTACTCGAAGTTGCAGACGAAAATCTGATCACAAAAGCATACTACGCAGGTAAGGAGAGAGAGAAGGAAGGAGAGGGAGGAGAGGGAGAGAGAGAGAGATCTCGGTACGAGAGAGAGAGGAGAGATGGAGGAGAGAGGAGAGAGAGAGAGAGAGTTTTGTAACAAGCTTTTGTTTCATCTCATGTGAACCTAATGATGATGTAAAAAAAATGGTTCTTTCCACCCCAACGTAGGCATTAATGTTTCACATAATTTCAACTGCATTATGTGTGAAAGCAGTGTTAACTAGTCGAAATGCAATCCAAACAATTATCATTGATAAACATTAGCAAAGCAAATCAGAACACCCTCTATTTTTTTCCTTTTTTCTCCGCTCTGAATCGTGTTGCTCAATTCAGCTTCTGTCATTCTATTTGATTTTGTTTTCGTTTTTAAAACTATAAGCAAAAACGTACTCTACCCGAACTTTGATATGCATATTATTTATTTTGCAGATGTAGATATCTGTTTATAAACCAATTTGATTGCATGTCAAATCTTGTAACATTAATACGAACCTCTTTCTCTCTCTCATATTTACATACATATAAACACACAGACACAATTTTCCGCACTGCAAAACACACGTATCCAATGTCATACAGGGACGATATCTTTCAAAATGCATTTCCTTTTCAATCAAATGTTATAATTGTGTTTCACAACAAATTCCCTCTCCCCCTGTGGGACGTTTCCAATAGAGTCGGAGGCTATTTCTGGATCATGTCCTTCCTTTTTCAACAGCTGGTGTATTGACAGGCGTGTTTCCTCCAGCCATTCACAAACAACAAATGGGAATGGCGCGTTTCAACTGTTTTGTTTTTCTATTTGTAATGCCATCTTTCCATCAGGCTCTATTTTTACCAGGCTGGAAACAGACGGGTTTCTGCTCTATATTATAAGGACGATCATTCTGACGTTTTATGTACTGTATATTTGAATTCCTGGTTAAAAAAAATGTCAAAGGTGTTACACTTCAATAATAATGACGAATAACTCTGATTCTGGCTAATCTATCTGGCTAATTTATCTCCAATACAATTTCCGCTTAACTGAACCCAATGTAAGTCACGAGCTTTGAGTATAGGGACAATCCATCTAGTCGACCCTCTGATATATCAACTTATATTCCGTCTAACCTCTGTTTGTTTGTTTGTATGGTGTTTTTACATTGCATGGAACCAGTGGTTATTCAGCAACGGGACCAACGGCTTCACGGGACTTCCGAACCACGTCGAGAGTGAACTTCCATCACCAGAACGTCTAACCTCTGGCTATGCAGTAGAAATAAAATGTTTCTGGGTTAAAATGTCCAAAAATCCGCGCTTCTTTTACCCGCTACGTTTCTAAAACCACTTACATTATTGCAAATCCATTGCCTTCAAATCCTCACTTTTACATTTAGATGTTTTCGTTCGGTGTGGGTTGGGTCTTTTACGCAAGCCTGAAGGAAATGACACATTTTTATTTTCTATCCAGGTTTTACCTTCACGAAAAGTTCTAGTTCGAGATAAAGATAACCCCCTGGGCCCCTTTTACATCTGCTCTTCATCTTTGTGAAATTGGAGCGGAAAGGTGAGGACAAGAATTCGATACTTTAGAACATCCAGATCGAACCTTATTTCATTGTTGACGTTCTGGTCAAAATCTAGTACGTTATAAATTGTAACGTTTAAGAATTTTGAAAGCACCTCTTCCTGGATAGAGTACTGCAAGAAAACAAAAAATGAAAAGCTGCTCATTGGTTAGAATTATTTAAAATTCCCTTCTGGAACTGGAACATCGCACCTCTGATGCTTTAATGACAGAAAAACAATTTCAAGCAACCCGAAATAATCAGCCTACACACGAGGAAAGTCTGCGTCTTTTAAGATGAATTCTGGAAGCATTTCAGCTTAAAATCAACTGAAGTCGAGGAGGAAAAAATTCGGTGGAATACCTTGGATGAGAAAAATACATCTGAATAGGGAAGTCGCTTTTTTAACGTCCGCAAATTAAGCTGTTAATTAAGTAATGGCCTCCGGGCATCCGTCCTTAGTTTGCTTGAGTAAAAGTCGACAGAGTTAGCTAACGAAGACTGCCCTTTATTTCTCGATTTTCCCTTCAAACGCGGATAATGATCGTGTTTGTATGTCAAGGTATAAACGAGTCTCATTTAAGAATATTATTAATCTATATCATTTCATCGCTGGCTGCACTGTTGCATGAGAAAGCTCTCTCTCTCTCTCTTCTCTCTCTCTCTCTGTATCTTTCTAGATACATCTGTCAATCATTTCTCCCCTGATCCGTCAGAATATATTTTCAAGAACACCTGAGGAACGAAAACGTCACCTCTGGTGAGGGAAAGGTAAGTGAGAATCACGGGAGGAAGAAAACAAGAACCATCCTTTTGTAATATGCCAACGTATTTCACGACACTTCAATAGGGACTGAATGAAGACCAAATATTGTCCTTTTACCTTATAATACAGACCAAAGGAAGCATAGTTTTGCTCCTAAAAAATTCTATGAAATAAGGACTACAATGCAATATATCTACTTGCTATCTAGGGAGTAAATGAATGATACTTGATCCATGTAACTGGGATGATGTCTTCTTAAACAAACAAATGCAATTTATAGTCTGTCATTGGATTTTCATTCACTTCTAAATAAGGAGTTCCTTCTTCCCATCACTTCAAATATTAACAACAGTTATCCAGAAATATGCGTTTTATCACTGATATGGAAGATCTTAAGAGGTATCTCATCTGTAAGATGAAAATCTATTTGCCCAATATTTTTAACAGCAAGGAATATTTTTCTTTTATATATATATATATATAATTATACTCACTTTAGTAAGTGATTAATTCATCTCACATTACCGTAGGTGAAAAATAAAGAGACGTGTCTAGGGCCTGACCACTTTCGACTTTATATAATTCAATCTTATGCAATTCCTCATAAGATAATTAATGAACGAAACACGATACTCGGACTTTTCAAGTATACAGAATCTTGTCTTACCAGCTCTACTGTTTTCAGTTAAAACCGACGAATGAGAAAATCACAGACACGTAAAAGAGGATATATATTGTGAGAGAGAGAGAGAGAGAGAGAGAGAGAGAGAGAGAGAGAGAGAGATAAACGGCGCCTTTGTAGACTTTGAGACGAAAGTAAATAAGTTAACAATGTGCGTTGCTTTCATCGCTCTTGCGAAGTCGTTTGCTTTGCTCTAACTAAATATTAGCTTATCATTTCCCCGCGAAAGACGCCATAGAGTTAGCACCATCTTCGTTAAACTGCATCCTGACACAAAAAACTGCTGCAGGAGTTAGCCTTGACTTGCAAATTTTTCTTAAATAACAACGAAAGGATTCACTCAACTGGAGTAACAATAATTAAATATTTTCATAAAAGTTTTGAACATTATAAACGAAGTCTATATTAGGGCCCACGAAATTCATTTCCTCTGAATACAATGAAATGTACCTAAACCATGCACAAGTTGCAAGATGAAAAGGTTCTGTAGCAATGTTTATATGATGAGAAAACGGAAATTATGATTGAAAAACACGTTTCATACAAATAAGAGTTACCTGAATATTTTACTCTCTCTTTCTCTTTATTTGCAACCGTAGGCCAATAGCAGCAACTAAGTCTTTATTTTTAAAAAAATGTATGAAAATTATGAATGCATGCATACATACATAGACACATAGGTACATACGCACGTCCGTAAATTTACAATTTGCTGTCTTATATTTATATATATATATATATATATATATATATATATATATATATATATATATAATATATATATATATATATACAGAGAAGAGAGAGAGAGAGAGAGAGAGAGAGAGAGACTATATACCTTTAAACATTTAATTTGAAAGTTACATATACGTAGAGATGGAAGAAATCTTCTTCAATATCATAGAATCCTCATACGAAAACCCCTGATGTGACCGGGAAAAATATATTCATGCGATTAATGAGGAGGAAAATGCAATGAAAGACACCGGGGCAGAATTCACCCAGGAATTTAAATAATTCATATTCCATCTTCGTCGTGGAGCCATAGTACTTCTCTAGTCAAGAAATTTCACTGATACTATTGCTTAAGGAAACGGGTGTCCTTCATTCACGGAAAAAACAAAACAATATTGCTATTGGAAAAAGAAACCGCAAAAAATTACTCAATATATCAATGTGGAAATTGTAAAACGGTTGATAACTCCAGATCAGGTGACTCTCTTAAAAGGAGCTGCAAATGATAATACAACCCCATATAAAATCAGATACGGATAAAAAAAAGCATGAATTTTCAGTTAATGATGGCAACATGGAATCGCTTCGCCTAAATACAGAAAGTCCTTCCAGGTGACTCAGAGGACATGCAACGCGAGAGGAATATTACCAGTTGAATCATTTCAGCGGCTGTCAACTGCACCTAGCGAGCCCTCTGGAGGCAACACAAGGCCAGGCCTTCATTAAAAGCATCTATTTGACATAGCAGCTGCAAGAGTCCTTTCAAGAGGAAACGCTTGGCCGACTGTCACTCATATCTTTGTGTGAAATCCTGGCAAGGTCGCTGCTTTACTTAAGACAAATCTACGATGCGCGGATGGATTTAGTGAAGAGTAGTCTGCATCCCTACTCATTGAGATAGCTTTTGTTCAAAATGCACTTTTTCTATTTACATTTTGTTTTATGCAACCATTCTGCGACCTTATCCTAGTAAAAATTATTACGTATATCCAACAAAATTTTACTATAATTTGTCTTTTCAATGAATATTATTTTTCATATTTCATCCTTGAGATATTTCTAAATACTCACTATATAATATATTAAATTCAGCAGGTGTTAAAAAAGAAGAAGCATTACAGAAATGAATATACTTGTTATACCTTTCCTTACCTTAATATAATATAACTAAAGTTCGGAATAAACAACAATTCTTTTTAATGGCACATTATATTTATCCCAAGACAAAGATGAATTTAATTATTTAGCAAGCTATGAACAAATTCATTAGCCGAGATTAAACGCTAGGTAATAATAAATCATAATCTAACCTTTGTTACTCACGCTTCTGTGAATTGTTGTAATAATGTCGGTTATAATAATTGTCCCCCAGACGATAAATCTGTGTCATGCTTATAACGTTTGGCCACGTTAAAGTATACGAGTGATAATTATTTACGCGCTGATGTGACATTGTTAACAGAGTAACGTATACATTTTCAAAATCTCTCTCTCTCTCTCTCTATGTGATAGTTAAATTGAATTTTCAACTGATTCATCGTCACTGATCACATTTTCAAGAGGTTCGCAATAAACACTGAAAAGACTTGGCTCAGTCTTTTGGTAAAATCCCTCACATAGACCAGTTCCTCATTTATCTCGTACTTCGACCAGTACGAACTAATGGTGTGCACTTTGAAGCCCGTATTTACGGGAGAACTAGATAACCTTCGAAAAGAACAGTACCAAATAATACCGGAATGTGATATTCCTTTCTGAAAATTTGCTTCTACGAAGACCTGTAATGCCGTTTCACAGACTGACACCTCATGAAGCATATTAGTATACGATGCATGTAATAACGAACGTTAGCACAAAAGGAAAGGCACTACTATGAACGAATGAAACTTATATTGGAATGATAAAAATGGGTAGAATTTCACATTATCCTGAGCCTAGCGTCATGAATGGGGCGGAGCCAAAGCTATTTACATTAGAAATACAAGCTTGCTTTGATGCCTTGCATTTATTTTAAGCGTAAAAAGAAAAAAAACTATACGTATAAAAACATCAATACCAGATACATGCTTGCATATTCAAATATAATCCTGAAGGCATTAAAATACGATAGTGCATTCATTTATATGAATATGGTTTTTAACATATCCCGAAAAAAGTTATTACTTATATCGCATCACTGAATACACTTTACTTATATATTAAATAACTAAGCCTGTTCTTTGGCTGAGCAAATATTTACAGAAATAATGCTGTTGACACTAGAGGAAATGACTAAACGAAGCGCCCCCCCCCCACAAAACTCCGCTTTATAAAAAAGGCTACTGGAAGAAAGGTCAAGATATCAGTTATGCGCTGGGGAAGAAAAAAAAAATATAGAGAGGATAGAACTTGAGCACGCGTGGGTCTCCGTACGATAACTTCTCCGCCAGTCCCGGCAGCATTTCCACAACCCGGGAAGGCTGGTCACCTAGGACAGGCACAGTTGAGATCGGCAACGGTTGTACGTAGCTGAGAGGAGAATCAATATGACGGGGAAATTATCCCTTGCAACGTTCCCAGCGACAATGCATTCCCTCCGTCATTAATCAGTGTTCAAAAAGAAGTTGAAGACTTTTTTTTCGCAACCCGTGTACCAGATAAAACAAGATTTTATTTCCTTTATGAGTCTAGCGAGAAATACTTTCTTTACGTGATAAAAAAAACCCAGATCAATAGCCTATGTGAAGTGCTGTGTAAACGTATGATTTAAGTGAGTCCCTTCATAAGTAACACACGCTGCCTACAATTCTTTAAGTAAATTTCAAGCATGCACAAATAAAGATTGTTTTGTTTTGTTTTGTTAGCACGAGTGGGTTCAAGAGATTAGGTGCCAGATAATGCTTAACCAATCAATAAGTTTTCCTCTTTAATGACCTGTATAAGGCCCGTTTTTTCCTAACCAATCAGTAAAAGCCATTCGAAACAAATGCTGAAATTATTTTCTCTCTCTCTCTCTCTCTCTCAATGTAGTACACATCAAATAGTGAAGCGCAGAATAGCCTCTCTCGGTAAATAGATCATTTGCCATATCACTACTAGATTTTCGCAATGCCTACGAGAGCAGTTACTCATCAGAAAAGGCTATTTCACCCCAAACTCGAATCACATGACAGGAGCCAATTACTTCTTCGATCTCAGCGGCAACGACCTTAACAATTCACCACTTCATACTACGAAAGCAGTTCAGAGAAAAACGGTTAAATGAACATGTAGGAGCTTGACTACATAACTTCATCTCAAACCCAACATGAGTTAAAACACTACAGTTGTTATCTGTTTTTTTTTTTTTTTTTTTAACATTAATAATTCAACAAAAAATCTAACATACATATATATATCATGAAAAAAAATCAACTGATATCGTATTAACACCGACTGCATCTTGGGAGCACAGCCAACAAAGAAAGACACCTACCTTTTTGACAGCTGTCCGGAAAACCTATAGAAACTTGAAATAAGTTGGGTCCGTTTCTGGGTCCTGGGTCCGTTTAAACGTCCCTTCGACCCCGTAACCATCTTGGCCGACCTGACTGTTACATCGAGAGCATTCGATCTGAAAGTAAATGGAAAAATTTGGTCGCGTTGCCTTTCTAAAAGAATTAAGCAAATATTTGGTAATGAGAGCGAGAAAGTGAGCCTTGGTTTTGAGTTATGTCAGCTCAGACAAGAACAACAACAAAGATTTGCTGTGCAAGCAAATCTTCACCACTAAAGATGCGGTCTTTTTCCTCAGCGGTCAGTAGCAGCCATGGCGTCAACACACGATGTTGTGGCTGTAATAAATAAATGATAAACGTCTAGTAGTAAGACGTCCACTGAAAAAGAGGTTGGGAAAAAAAAGCTAATTCGATACTCCCGTATGAATTTATTACAAGAGTTTAAATTTGGTTCCAAGGATTTTCATAATGTTTATTGAATATTTTATGAATGATTCATGAAGGAAGACTTCCTTGGCAAGATACTGGTGTTAATTAAGTTGGTAATTGTTTTTCTTTCCAAAGTTATCATATATAGGCCTAATATTGTTTTGATATTTCATTAGAACTATTGATACTGATGTGTTCAGATCAACGTCCATAGTTTAACACTATTCCTTTGTTTCACTTGTGTGTTTATTGGTCAATTTAATTTCAGAACTGGTTGACATTAGGTGTGAGCAACGAATAAGCATACAATCTAATATTGTTATTATTTTTTTTTTTACGAGAATGTTGAATATTAATTTGTTCCCATTTTAAAAATTAATTGCAAATATAATGCATAGTCATGAATAGACGCAATATTGGCCTATTCTTGTTTTACATTATTTTGCTATAATGAATATTTATTCTTATCTAAAAAGTAACTTGTATATATATATATATATATATATATATATATATATATATATATATATATATATATATATATATACACACACACGCACACACACACACACACATATATATATATAATATATATATATATATAATATATATATATATATATATATATATGGTACATATCCACGAAACTAAACATACATACGCTTGGTTTTTACTAGCCAAAGCAAAGCTACATTCACACATCTTTCGACGAAATCTACGAGACATTCAGGAATGATGCTGCCACTTTCAGCATTCATTATACAGTGGTTATTCCTGTGGAAAAATGGCAAAATTATAAAGATACAATATTGTGGCATCCGCATCATTAAAAAACGAGAAAATCCGACATATCAATTTAGATGTAAACTTTTTTTGATTTCATGAAACTCAATGTTCTTCATATCTGTCCGTCGCTGTAACGGTATGGCGCAGCCGTTTGTCGGAAGGCTCCTCGTCAACTGACGTGAGCTATTTTGTTCAATACGTTGCGCAGGCGAGGAATACTGAGCAGTTTGCTCGCATTGACGTTCAGTTTTGCCTGCACAGGCTTAAATATAAGTTAGTGGCGGCCTTTAGGCTTAAGTGCAGCCTTGTCCATCGAAAGGGCTGAAGGTGGCGTCTGAAACCTAGACCTAACCACAAGGCATGACCTTTCGTAGCCTTCTGCAGACCGACCCTGTAGCATAAGAGCAGCTGATACCTACGTAGCTTTGGGGGGAGTATAATTATTAAAGCTATATGAAGCTTACACCAGTTCCATGAACAACTGAAAAAAAAAAAGGGGGGGGGGGGGTGGGGGGGGTGGGGGGAAAAGCAAAAATGCAAAATGGCCGGTGGAGGAGTAACACTATGGGCCGATTTCGGCTAGACCAAATCACCCACCAGCAGCTATCGTAAATTTACGACCACGATGTGCAGAATGGTATTTCGCTTCCATTTTATCATGGAATATAAAGTAAGTATTGTTAAAAAATACTGCTTGAATTCATATCTGGGAAAATAATCGCACTTACCAACCTCTACCTCACGAATGGGAAACCAAAATCCAGGACGTCATGCTTCTGCTATTAGACCTATGTACGCCATTTTCGGCTTAAAAACCCATGACTAATTCCCAACGTTCTTCTGATACGAAGCTACAGTATTCTTCACTCAGTTCCAGCTGTTCTATACTCATTGGTAAAGCAAGACTGCCAATAGCTCGTTTAGGTCACCGAACACGTCGGACGAAACCGATTACGCGCCGCCACATACACACTTGCCACCATCTCAAACTACACTGGGGAGGGTGGGGTGGCGACCCTCTCAATTAACCGAACCACTGAGTCGAATCAAGTATTAAATCCACTTTCACATTGATCTGAAAATTATCTTAGCGTAATTATCTCATATTTGATTTGAAAATAAGTAAATTTAAATAGCAAATGGTTCGGGATAAAATCCTTATATTTTATTGTGATATATTTCATGTGCAATTACTACAGTTGCCGACATCATTCAACTAAGCGCCCACCACTCACCACTGCCTATTCATGCTCGGTATATAGTAGCTAGGATCAATGGATAATAGCGAATATTTGATGGATTTACCGCCGGTACTATATTGTGATATGTACACTAAACAAAAGTTGTTTCTTGTTAATAATAGACACTGATTATGCATGTGGAATACATTCCAACAATAATTATTTCTTTGAATCTTACAATGTTTTGTGATTCATCAGTTATACTGAGAGAAACGTGAATACTACTTGCAACTATCTCAAGGGACCTCGCCCCGTAAGGAGTTAGTGCCCAAGTGCACCTCATGCTGTGCACTTTAGGCATTACTTATGGTTCTTTGCAGCATCCCTTCAGCCCCTAGCTGCAACCCCTTACGTTCCCTTTAATGTACCTCCTTTCATAGTATCTCTCTCCCATCTTAATTTCCGCCCTCTCCTAACTATTGATTCATAGTGCAGCTGCTTTGAGGTTTTCCTCCTGTTACACCTTTCAAACCTTTTACTGTTAATTTCCCGTTGAGCGCTGAATGACCTTAAATGTCCCAGTGCTTGGCCTCTGGCCTAAATTCTCTATGCAATTCGATTCAGTGTCAAAGTGAGTTCTTTGTAGCGTTATGTGTATTTACAGATGT
Organism: Macrobrachium nipponense; assembly: GCF_015104395.2. NCBI lineage: Eukaryota > Metazoa > Arthropoda > Malacostraca > Decapoda > Palaemonidae > Macrobrachium > Macrobrachium nipponense. The sequence goes on from NC_087204.1 coordinate 816,090, forward strand.
CTTATACTTATTCATTGTTGAATTTGATGGTTGCTGGTAATTGATGAATATTGCACGTTATATAGCAGACATTCTTTCCTTATTATCAAAGCCTTTCGTTTGCATTTTTTTTATCAGAAAACCTCTCCCCTTTTATCCTTCCATTTCCGTTCTTCCCGTTTTGGTTATTCCCATTTATTCTCAATTCGCGGCTAATGAAAACCCAGTGGTTGACCTTTTGAGAGCTTTTGCGTTTTTCCTACATTTTTTCTTTGTTTATATAAAGGGAAGTTATACCTCACTCCTCTCCCATGAGAGAGTGGGGGACAGTTTGTATGGAAATATATATTGAGGGTGATATTTTTGTTATATTATGTCAAATGTCTACATAACAAGAAACATAATAGAAAAGACGGTTATTACAATTGAAGTAAAAAATTGTGGTTGAAAAGCAAGGTATTTTATTTGTATTTATTCATTTATTTATTTTACAAAGATAAAAAAAAATATAAGAAAATCCAGGCATCAGTATCGAGAGGAACCACTGATCTCAATCTCATCTCTCTCATCTCATCGTCGACTCCCGGCGCTCTATCTCGCCCAATCTCTGTCTTTCTCTCATCCCGCTCGTTGCCTAATCGCTCTCGATACATCCCGTCGACCTCCTCGTCTCTCTCCTCTCATCTCTCCTCTTCTCCCTCTCTCTCTCTCTCTATATATATATATATATATATATATATATATATATATATATATATATATATATATATATATATATATATATATATATATATGAGATAGAGAGAGAGAGAGGAGAGAGAGAGAGAGAGAGAGTACAAATTAGTAAATTGTCCTGATTTATCCTAACGATTCAATTCAATCAATTTTGTTGCGAGAAAATAAAAAATCCTTTATTTCAAAATATCTTTGAATATTCCTATACTTTTCTTTTCACTTCCCCACACCCGCCCCCCTCCTGAGGTCATGGCATTTCCCAGGTACCTTTTTACCTTTTTCCTTTTTATTATTTTCACTCCTTTAGAGAGAGAGAGAATAACGCCACGAGGAGACTTAAGTGGGTCACCGGGAATAAGTAAGAGCAATAAGTGGGTTAACAGCTTAAGTGCCAAGCGCTTTTGAGTATCTATCTCCTGAAGAAAAGGGTCCAAGATGAGAATTTAATTTGCCTTAACAAAACAAATTCTGGGGAAATGAGTGAGAGAAAGATGCACTATAGAACTTTTTTTTTTTTCTTTAAGTTTTTATTCAATAAATTATTTACAAAAACATACAATAAATCCAGAACTACATATATTTCCATCTAAAATACATTGCATTTAATGTTACAAAAATTCTTTGTGAAATATTTTAACAATTTCTCTTTCAAAATGGCCTTGATATCTCTCTGGTTTTTTTATAATCGAAGCTTTTATTCTATTTATAATCAAAACGTTCAGGACATTCTTGTCTTGAACAACATATATTTACAATATAAACTTGACAAAAAATTAAAGTTGCAGTGTTCCTTTGTTTCCTCGATGACTCTGGGAACAAATCAAAATACATAATTCTAATGAAATTGCAGTGACAAAATTACAAAATAGCTTCAAAACTCCTTTTAACCATATCATTACATTTGCAATTCTCTTGCAGAAATATACCATATGAATATTTGATTCCTCAGCATCACAAAACTGGCAATGAGAATCTTGAATTATTTTCATTTCTTTTAACCTTTTTTTATTGGGTAATATTTCGTGAATATATTTATATATTATTTCCCTATCAGCAGCAGCAAAGAAATTTCATGTTGATGTTTTCCCAAATCAGAGGCCAATTATAAAGGGGGTATCTACTCTCAACAGTTGGCTGTACTTTTGGCAATAAGTTCACATATATAGTTCTCGATTTAAGAAAAGGAAATTCGAAATGTTTTACATTTCCTAACTGTTACTAAGACCTCAGAATACATAGGTGCCATTACACATGAATTGTCTCTTTGTGTTGAATTTCCGGTAAACAAGCCCGTTCATATGTGAATTATTATAATAATTTGACATAAAATTGTATTTCTCCTCACAGTGTAACTTTAAGAAAGAGGCAGCTAGAATACTTTGTGTCTTTCCATAAAAGACTTAACATTCCTATCCCTCCTTCACTCTTTGACTTTGTTAAAGTGTCTCTTTTAATGAATTCACATTTTTTCCCCCCAAATGTAAAAGAAAATTTCTTTACTTATTAGTTTTGCATATTTGACAGGCAAAGGGTAAATATGGGAAACATACCATGTCTTTGAAAAAATCAAGGTATTGACAATAACAGCTTTTTTGATGAAATGTAAGTCTTCTGTTGTGAAAGCTCGCCAAAGTATTCTTAATTTTTACATAATATTATTTGTCCACGAAGATAATTAACAGCCTATTTCGTAATTATCAGAAAATAGAATTCCCAAAAAGTTGTTAAAAGAACCTGTTTAGATCCTTTGAAAGCCAATGATTAAAGGCCCAAACAGACCTATCAACCCCATGGGTCCTAATTCCAAATCATTTTCGTCTTATTTTTAAGATTAGCAATGCAACCCCGTGGCTGCTTCAAATTTAACAACCTAATGTGCTTAATCTCCAAAATTCACCCTTTGTCACTGGCCAACGAAAATATTTGTATCATCGGCAAACCCAAACCAAAATTTTAAGGATGGTTATTCATTTGGTAAGGGCAACGTGTCAATACAATATCTTTCTATTTGATAAGCAAGATACAGATGGTTTCCTGACAAAACAGCATAAAGGAGCCATAGAAAGCAGGGCAGCCTTGTCGGACTTATCCCCTCTTCCACACTAAAAGTATTTTACCAATGTTACCATTAAACAATGCAACAACGTTCCAATATTGCTGTACAATATCTTAAATGCAGGAAAAATCCAGTTTCATCACAAAAACCCTAGGTCTTTCAAAGAAATCCGAAGTACAAAATTATATCAACACGGTCAAAATGCTTTCGACCCAATCAAGATTTAAAATAGCACCCTTGAACCTCCTTTTCTTACCTACAATAAATACACACAAATATTCTCTCAATTAAAGTTAGACAAAGTATTTATTTATTGGATCTTCAAGGCACACAAAATTGTTCGGGACTGATAAGGTTCAAAGATAACTGTTTGCATTCTTTTAGGAACCATTATTCAGCAAAGTATCTTTATAGTCAACAGCACAACAAATGAAATTGGTCTCCAATTAGTCAAAAGCACTCTCATCGGTGCCTTTCGATATGAGAGTGACCAATGCAATACTATGACGCCTTGGAGAGAGTTTTCATTTCCATAATAATTTTTCAAGCCAACCAAGCTTTAGGTTCATCCTTAACTATCTTCCCAAAAATTTACCTTATAAAAAATAAAATTCTATTGCGGGAATGCCATCTATACCAGGAACATTTATTGTTAGCAATGGAACGAATAACATCACGTATCTCTCTGGAGAGAATATTCGTTATGAAACATATTCATTATCAGAAATCAGTCAATTGTTTTTCTCTACAAAACTGCAAAGAAAGTTTTGCATCATAGGGTACATCACAAATGTTTTTCCGGTAAAGTTTTTAGGGTAACTACCTGAACACAGAGTGTTCAATGGGCCTGGCTATTTGTGGAGAACAGTACCCTTCATCAAGAGTTCGGAATTATGTTTCGTTTATGTGACTAATTTTCTCACCGACCTTTTACTAATTGTTAATGCTCTTTGCTGTCCAAGGAAGGTTAACGAGGAGGATTTTTCCCCACCAATTCAATCCTGTCTTGAATTCTCGATCGTACTTTAACCCACCCTTCTAAAATCTGAGATTTTAGGATTGTTTATTTCTGTCGTTTGGGAGAAAATAGTAAATATCTGCATAATATGAGGTTTCCTGACACATTATTTTTCAAGTTAATGATTTTGACTTAGTTTTGCCGTTCAAAATAATTGATGAAACCCCAAACCTTCTGCCTGCTAATCCATTTTTACCCTTCTCTGACGGAAAAATTTGTTTTATTTTCTGGTTTCACAAACCAAATCATTCCAACAATTACTGATATGACTAGAAAATTGCCCTTTACGTGTTTTTCAAGAATGTTTCCACCCAACCCTCCTAAAACTTTTCTTTAATTTTCCTCGTCTTTTAGTACAAACTTAGTAATTAACGTTTCCAAAAAGAGGTTTCAATACTAATGTTTGGATTAATCTTAATTTTTGCAAATGACAGCGGAATGATCAGGAAAATGCCACCAGGTAGCATTTCGCTTGAAATTACATTCGGTCCTTTAGAGCGTTTGGCAGTACAATTCTATCAAATGCGCGACACCGTAGTTTGTTGGGCGTACATAAAGGTATTACTGGTGGGGTTCCTGTTATGCAAAAACCATACATCATTAAAACCTAAGCGGGTCCTAAATTAATTAACTTAGCAGTGATTTCGACACGTTTGATTCAACTATTATTTAGAATTGTGCTCTAGGACTCAAAACAAACAGTTCCAGTCACCTCCCATAATAGTAATGGATTATTCATCAAACCGTCAAGTTAGTAGGGCAATTGGCCTTGGTCAAAAAAGCGCTTCCCGTTACCTTGTATGATTATGACCTGAAGGAGCATAAATGTTAACAAAAATACGAAATCTTACTAGCGCCATTTCCACCTCACCATGTACAGAACAAATATTATAGAATCTCACCACTTCTTTTTCAACATGCGTTAAATTACAAAATCTATAAAGTCGCTTCTTGATGAGAATAACAGGTTCCACCTTTAACGACAAAGTGGCGTGGATTGAAAATTAACATTTATACCTGGTATGACCAAAAACTCTATATTCTTTACTATCTTGAACAGTTGTGTTATTGGACTAAATAAAAGAATGTAGATTTTGTTGAAAGGTGTTAAACAAATGATGGGTAGGCATCTATTGTTTCATTCTATCATTGAATACCGTTTAATATGTTAAGGGTGGATATCCTAACTGAATGTTAGTTATTATGAGATTTTCTTTTACTTTTTTCTTTTTTTTGGTGCATTTTTACGTTGTTTCCGCTTTTTGTTTACTTTCAATGTTGTTTTCTACAATGCTTTGAATTAGCAGTCCGACTCAGCGGTTCAACTGTGGTTTTCATTGATCAGTTATTACATTTTTGGACCCTGCTGGTATTTCATTTTCGATTGGAGTCAACCAAAACTTTCTTGTTTCGGACATCGGTGTCATTAGCCACCTTTATTAAATAACTTGGAACTATTAAAGGGTGGGTAACATTAAATTCGCCTTGTTGGATTTTGTATATCATCTTGACTTCTGGATGGGGACGATTGAGCTAAAATAAGAATCGTTGACTCAAATAGGATTGCGCTGTTGTCGGTTGTTACTTGTTCTGTCTTCGTTTCAAACCGTTGCCTTTCAAAATGTCTTGACTCTTCCATGACGTCACAAGATATCATAATCCATTCTCCAACTAGGTGAAACGCTTCTGGACAAGGATTACTGGGTCGGGCGAACAAACGTTCGCCTACCTCGGATATGTTGTTCCGTAGGTTGCAACAAGAGGTACTGCCATCAGTCTCAGTAGTTCGTTTAGGTAACGATGAAGCAACCTTGCAATTGCAATACGTCGGTCCCACCATTAAGGCTCTAAGGTACCCAGGGTTATAGGGGCCAAAAACCAAATCTTTCTTTTCTTCAGAATTACAGTTGGAGCGGAGGAATGTCCAACTGTCATTATCGCAGGTCAACTCAAATGGCAAGTCCTCCATCAGCGTTTCGAGGATTCCGTTTGCAAGTTCTGGTTGCGGCCGTTGGATTCACTGGGTTTACTTACCGACTTCGACAGGACGGTCAATAATAAAGAAGTGTTTTTGGGGCATCCCTGTTCACAAAGTTCGAAACGTCTACTGGGTCCTGGCGGCCTTACTGGCAATTTCATTTCCTTTATTTTCCTTGATTGCCAGAATAAATGAGCGGAAGTATACTTCTCTAATGAATCTGTTTAGTCCTTTTGTATAATTTCCAACTTCACATTCATTAGCAAAATGGGCAGGTTTGGACCCACAAAGTCTACAACGTTTTAGTCTGCCCTTTATAGTATAGTAATAGATTATAAACCTTGGCACATTCAACAAAATATAAGAAGGAAGGAATCTGTCGATTACAATATCGCCATAGAAATCGCTTCTGACACCATTATCAATTACCTTTGGATATCTTCCAGCACTTTTCGAGTGTTGCTTCTTCACATAACTCACCCCTGTTTCCAGTATCTGAAGAAGCAATGTTCATTCAGCATAAAGGTCAGTCATTTCAAAAAGGCAACATTGCGCACTGTGACATACGACCTGTAAAAGTTGACAACTCCTTCAACTCGGATTTGTTTTAGGGTCGTCTCTTGACACTGAGTTTCTTTGGCCACCGAAATTTCTTATCTTCAAACAAATTTTTCATTATTTATCTCTTGAGCTTAAGTTTAACAATTAATCTAGTTTTCCACCCCAAATCTGCAATGCCCTCAATTTCATCGTCCTGTATACGTAAGTATCATCAAGAACTTAAGTGGGAACCGTAGTCTTCATAAATTGCACCCACTAAGTATCTTAATACCTAGGTGGATTAATTCTTTTTCAACCTTGGCAAAAGCATTCATTATGGAGGACCACAGAAAACGGAAGTTCACTGCGTCTGGTTTTCGCTGGGCACAAAAGACGTGCGGGTTCGTAGCCAAACTTTACTACTCGCTAAACGTTGGCTATAGAGGACGCCTCGAAGGCATAGCACCCGAGGGCATAATGGTTTTCCCGGACCAGGAAAACCGGTGGGGCAATGAGTCCTGGCTGTTTTGCACCTAAATAAATAAAGACTAAAGATTCACATTCCATACGTTCTTAAACTTAAAGGGGCAACAAAATAGTCACGTGCCATCGTTTCACCAACTACCTGCGAAAGTACACTAAATTTAAAAACCGCGTTCCAGTGCCTTAGAAGTCGTATAAAACTACCTGATTTCCTTGACAGAAACCACAACACGGACCTGGCCCTCTCCGGCCGAGAAAGAAGGAGATCGTCCAATCCACCCTATAGAACCTAGGCTGGTTGGCGCGCGGTACATTCGGCGGGGTAAACCCGGCGCTGCTGCCTCCCTCAAATCCTCCCCACCCACCTCCCAATCCCTTGCCCTACCCTACCCGCTCCAAAACGGGGCTGGGGGGACAAACATCTTTGCAGGAGGAGGGGGTGGATTGCCTCACCTTACCCTTCTCTTACCGGTTACATACCCCCGCCCGCCCCAAAAACGCGGGGCGGACAAACCGCGTTTGCAGGAGGAGGTTGGACGTTCTTCCCCTACCCTTTCTCTTTCCCTACCTACCCTCCCCGAACCTATTGGGCAAACAAAGCCGGGTTTTGCAGGGAGGGTGGGTGGCTGTGGTCATGTCCCCCAATAGGTATTCCAAGCAACGACATTACCAGATTGCAACATGAGGACTCTTTCCTAGGGCGACGGAAGTTTGGGAGAAAGCCGTGGACAGCCAACAACGAAGGCCTGTCGTAAAACCTGTTGCTCCATCTTGAAAAATATAATGAGTTCTATTAAGTAGGAGGGAAGAAAGAAGAAAATGCTCAGAAATAAAATTTTTTTTTCCTTTTATTTTTAATCAGGAAAGACAAACAATTATCTTTGGACGAGACAAAGGACGAGAGGAAATATGCGAAGCAACAACTAGAAACTGAAAGTTAGTTTTACAATGAGAGTTTGATAATTACGAGATGACATCCAATATAATAAACCAGTCTAACGTTATGAATGGTTTAGAGAATGAAAAAGAGAGATAAATCAATGAAATGATTTTGAAATTCATTTAGAGAATAGAAGACAAAGCTTTGAACAATGAAAAGACGACCTAGAGTCAGGAAAAAAAGACAAGCACCTTTGTTTGCTTGCTTGTTATGCGCCCACCGGATTTTATATTTTATTCACCGTTTAAAATCCCCAATAACTGGGGTAACGGAGTTTTTTCCAGTTCTTGAAGATGGAACGCTTTGTTTTCCCATGGGCCGGTTGTCTGTTTTTTTTACTGAGGTAAATTTTTCTTTTTTTTCTTTATAAATTTTTTTTTTATTTTTTTCCCAAGGCCACTAACATCACTTTTCCTTGATTACTACCGGACTCTTAAATTAATTTAAGTGGTAGTTACTTATTTGATTTTTAAGATAAACTATCTTTGATAGAGATTTGCTTTCTTTTTTTAGATTTTGGTAATGATATACGTTCGTTCCTGGAAAGATATCGAAGAAAAATGCAAAATTCATTTAATAGCATATTCATATATATTTAAAACATGACTGACCTTTTCCGATGCTCACCAACTTTTGAAAACGTTTTTTATTTTAGCTATGCTGAGATGATAAAAGACTTAATGTTACATTTTCCAAGTAATATAGGTTAGAGTTATTAATATGTTTTCTTTTTTTAATACCAGGGTTTGGATTTTTGTTTTAAAAACGTTTTTTATTTTAGTTATGGCGAGATAAAGATCTTACCGTTACATTTTCCAATATATAAAGTAGATTATATAATTAGAAAGTGGTTGTTGTGGTTTGTATGTGTGTGCGTGGCGGAGTGGTCCAATCTTAAAAAAGATACTTTATAAGAAGAATATCAATACTCCCACTTTGAATAAATTCCTGGCCATTGTCATAAATACTAGTCTCCTCTGTCCATTAAAACATATCATTCTCTTGCGTTAGCTAATACTCTTAATTCTACTTCATCCTTTTCAATAATTTTTCACTTTTAAGTCATCTCCACTTACTTCCTTTCTTATTTAAACTGTCCTGTGGCCCCGCCCCCTTTTTTTTATTCAAGGCTTCATATATTATGCAAATGGACTCCGGAAGGATTTACATTGCACGGAAAATAAAACCAAACCGAGAGACTTCGGCTTTTAAGGATCTTTCTTACCTTCTTTTTCGCTCACTCGGGCCTGGAAATTACTTTGTTGTTGTGGTTGTTCTTTATAAAAGAAAGATACTCATATCCCAATTCTGTAATACTAAGATAATAATCCACCAAATGTACAATGCGAACGAAGAAACTGCTTTGTTAATCACCTCCTTGAATTCCTTTTTATTTCTTTAATCATCAAATGATATCTTCATGTTTATTCAAAATTAAATGATTATATACTTGCTTCCCCGTGTTATTTCTATTACTTACTTTTCCAAAGCGTTCTTCTCTCTGCCCAGACAAGTTCACCTTCAAAAACAGAGGACTGGGAAATGAGAAAGTTCCAAGAAACTGACGTGAGGAGGTGTTCGTACCTTCCCGCGACGTTAATTTGAAAGGTATCTTTTTTCTATGGCGATAACCGACACCTGTCAGGGGACAAATAAGGGCCTTCCCACAAATGATCCTTTAATGATTCAAAGGCGGAAGTATTAGGGAATGGGGGAGGGGATAAGGGGAGGGGTGGGTTGGGTTGGGGGGGGGCGCTTTTGAAGGGATTGGGGGCAGAATGTTGCTTCTGGTAATTACATCGACCGTATTTGAAATGGAAAAATTGAACTGGAAAACTGAACTGGAAAAATTGAACTTGAAATCTGAACTGGAAAACAGAATTGGGAGAATTGAACTGGAAAACAGAACTGGAAAAATTGAACTGGAAAAACTTAACTGGAAAACGGAATCGGAAAAATTGAGCTGGAAAACTGAACTGGAAAATTGAACTGGAAAACTGAACTGGAAAACTGAACTGAAAAAAATTGAGAAATGCAAGTTACGTACGTAAACGGTACGAGAAATAACCCCTTCATGATAAATATTAACTTGTCTCAATTAACCTGGAGTAAAATTTGGTTAAAATCATAAGTTATTAGATGATTGGAAGGTAGGTGATCCAACGTACCAATTTGCAGCCCTCTAGCCTCGATAGATTTTAAGATCTGAGGTCGGACAGATACCCATCTCAACCGATCTCTTTTAACAGAAAACATCAAAAGGAAATGAAATGCAACGAAATTTTATCAAACTTTCTAAAAAGATATTTTGTTTTTCATTGCACGGTTTATAAGAATAACCACGAGAGAATATATATATTATATATATATATATATATATATATATATATATATATATATATATATATATATATATATATATATATCTGGAATACAAAGGAAGAAGAACACTCGTGCAATCCATCACCTGATTAGAACCCCTCGAGATTCCTCATGCCTGGTGCAGGACTCTCCACCTCGGGAAACTCAAGGTTTTTCTCCTCAGTTCGAGGAAATACTTCTCACTCGGTCATTGTCACACCGTGGTGTTTGTTCGATGTTTGTTGCCACTGCTGTGCTGTGCTTTTCTAATGTTCAGTTTCTCAATAAACCTTCATTTCAGTGTAAATGCATCGAAAGAAATAAGCCTAGTACTAGTGCATTAAATTCCGAGTTTAGCTTATACAATTCAAAGCAAGAAATGTTACGTGTATAGTTGTGAAAATACACTTAAAGTTGCTCTGCAAAGACAGTTTCGTCGTCTCGTGGAAGGAAGGCTCTATTGTTCTCCGGTTTGCATTCCAAGCGATAGGGAATTTGTGGGAATAGTTCCCGAAAGACTGCGGTTTATAAGGCAGTTAATATCTATTAACGTTGATTTGGAGACTGACTCAGACGCTAAACTACTTCTCTCTCTCTCATCTCTCTCTCTCTCTCTCTCTCTCTCTCTCTCTCTCTCTCTCTATATATATATATATATATATATATATATATATATATATATATATATATGTAAGATAATACTAAAAAGCTAACCTACCGGTCACCCCTTCATAGGTGGCTGTTACCAAGTCTACCTTGGCTGTTATTTTCTGCCTCACCTCGTTCGGTTTTCTATTTACTGCCTCACCTCGTTCGGTTTCTCTTCAGTGCTATCAGAAGCAATTAACAAATGCCTTTTTGTTTTAAAATGTTGCTATTATGACAGAATGAACCTTCATCAGTGTAAGAGTAGTCATGCAAAGCTTTGCAAGTTAATATATAGTTTATGCTGAAACTTTAGCCATTCGCTAGTGAACCTACAATGTGATTCACAGATAGCTATTACAGCGAATTGGGAATATAACTGTTTTGCAGCCGAGCGATTTTACTAGGTATTTTTGTATACACTGCAGATGTATTTACAACAATCTATCTATAATAAATATAGATATATATATATATAATAGATATATATATATATAGTCATATCACATTTCCGTGATTCATATACATATTTCGGTGGTGTAGTAAGTAAAGCTTCACTGACGTTCCTGGGTTTTGAAAGGATCCACGGGTTCGCGCCCTGGTCCAGGCAAGCCTATTATCGAGAAAAAATTCTCCTTCGGTTAAGCATATATGAAAATATATTAATTCCGAGGTAGAGCGAATTAGATATTAAAGGACATTGTAGCTCGAAATATTATATATATATATATCATATATATATATATATCTATATATATATATATATATATATATATATCCGAAGGAAGTAGTAGGGAAAGGCATCCTCATCTTTCAACAGTTTATTAATGCCGACGTTTCGCGACGAATTCCAGATCGCATTTTCAAGGCTAAAAATATATATAAGTTTACGAACATTAATAATTGATCTAATTTAATTTATATTAAAAATGTCATGGCAACAGCTCTCAATAAAGTAAAAAGTTAAAAGTTAAAAGTTAGAGGTTAAAAGTTAAAAGTTAAAAGTTAAAAGTTAAAAGTTAAAAGTTAAAAGTTAAAAGTTAAAATTGAACAGCACCTCCAAAGTCAGACATATTAAAAGTACAGGACTTCACTAAAATTTCAGAAACACCTACCTATACAAAAGAAAGAGTAAAACTGACACAATATAGGTAAAAATACAGTGAGGCAGACCAGCTGCCCAAACTAGGCTATGAACAATTTTACAGAGGACGTTTGGGTATTTAACGACGGTACAGTCTTTTTAATAATGATAGATTCTAAAATTGTCAGGTTGTTGTTGTTCCGCAGTTGGCCCAAGATAGAAAAATCCTTGCTGTCAATATATGTTTTACATGTTTTTGAGTGATTCCGTATATTGGATTGTTCTGGATTAGATAACCTACTTACCAGGTTTCTATTGGCTTATGCCCCTGTGGGAATCAATTCGAAACCTTCAACAGCCTCCTCGTGCATCCCACGTATGTCCCGTGATCACATCTCGGGCAAGTATATTTATATATGACGCTGGACGAAAGCAGAGGACTGAGTTGGTCTTTGACTCTAAACAGCGATCCAATGATTAAGGGATTTTTGGGGATAATTTTCAAGTCCACAGCCGGAAACATCTTTTGAATAGTGGATGTGCATGTTCTCCTAAAGGTATCATCATGCAAGAAAGGGAAACTTGCAAACATCTTTAGTCTCGATACAGTAGATACCGATGTTGAATGCACCATTTTCTCTGTCAGCAGTTTGTTCAGAGATCTGAAAAAAGGTCGTGAAGGAAAACAATTATTATTAAAATAAGCTTTCACGACGAAATATCCTTTCTGGTGAAATATTTTAATAATAATTGTTTTCCTTCACGACTTTTTTTCAGAACTGCGGAACAACAACAACCTGACAATTTTAGAATCTATCATTATTAAAAAGACTGTACCGTCGTTTTTAAAAATACCCAAACCGTCCTCTGTAAAATTGTTTTTTCATAGCCTAGTTTGGGCAGCTGGTCTGCCTCACTGTATTTTTACCTATATTGCGTCAGTTTTACTCTTTCTTTTGTATAGGTAGGTGTTTCTGAAATTTTAGTGAAGTCCTGTACTTTTAATATGTCTGACTTTGGAGGTGCTGTTCAATTTTAACTTTTAACTTTTAACTTTTAACTTTTAACTTTTAACTTTTAACTTTTAACTTTTAACTTTTAACTTTATTGAGAGCTGTTGCCATGACATTTTTAATATAAATTAAATTAGATCAATTATTAATGTTCGTAAACTTATATATATTTTTAGCCTTGAAAATGCGACCTGGAATTCGTCGCGAAACGTCGGCATTAATAAACTGTTGAAAGATGAGGATGCCTTTCCCTACTACTTCCTTCGGAATATATATATTATATATATATATATATATATATATATATATATATATATATATATATATATATATATATTTCGAGCTACAATGTCCTTTAATATCTAATTCGCTCTACCTCGGAATTAATATATTTTCATATATGCTTAACCGAAGGGGAATTTTTTCTCGATAATAGGCTTGCCTGGACCAGGGCGCGAACCCGTGGATCCTTTCAAACCCAGGAACGTCAGTGAAGCTTTACCTACTACACCACCGAAATATGTATATGAATCACGGAAATGTGATATGACTTATATATATATAATATATATATATATATATATATATATATATATATATATATAATCATATGGCTTATTATACTTGTTTTCTCCATGATATCTTACCATTTATTATAGAATAGATTGTTGTAAATACATCTGCAGTGTATGCAAAAATACCTAGTAAAATCGCTCGGCTGCAAAACAGTTATATTCCCAATTCGCTGTAATAGCTATCTGTGAATCACATTGTAGGTTCACTAGCGAATGGCTAAAGTTTCAGCATAAACTATATATTAACTTGCAAAGCTTTGCATGACTACTCTTACACTGATGAAGGTTCATTCTGTCATAATAGCAACATTTTAAAACAAAAGGCATTTGTTAATTGCTTCTGATAGCACCGAAGAGAAACCGAACGAGGTGAGGCAGAAAATAATAGCCAAGGTAGACTTGGTAACAGCCACCTAAGAAGGGGTGACCGGTAGGTTAGCAGTTTAGTATCTTACAAACTTGTGAATGTGTCAGGTGCGTTTCCTTGTTCAGCTACTCATGCGGATGCTACAAGACTAATATGGCAACTTTTAGACACTGAATTCACGTCAGAGTTCAAGGGCAAGTCTGTTTTCGATATGAAATTCATTTGTGAGACTAGACGCAATCTAGGAATGGCTGAAGTTTATAAACCTGTAAATACAACTAATGCAGAGACGCATGGAGCCTTCGGGACAGTCAATTTTTTGGCCATATAGAAATGAAATATATTTAATGATGAATTAATAGAGAAGCTTATTTTAAAGAAAAATAAGAGGGAAGTTATAAATACATCCTAAGTGGGAGAGACAGAACGAGAGGAATTCGCAATGATGGAATGGTGGGTCTGGCGTACTTGCATGCAACGCTAATACCGGTAGTTTATTTTTGTTATTACAAGCCCATTATGAAAATACAAATATAAACTCTTTATTGAATGCTTTCACATTTTTAAAATAAGCGTTCCTTAGCTGTTTGTACGTCCACTCAAAAGTTAAACAGACAACCATAACCTTTCCGACAACAGTCCGGACAAGTGGTATCTGGCAACTTACAGATGGAGTCACCTCACTCGACAACTAATAATGATTGGAGAGGTTGAAGAGTTTCCCGCCTTTTCTTTCTCAGTTGGATTTCTCGCTCTACTGTGACGTCTTGACTATATGGTACTGGATTAGAAGATGGTGCTAATATACTTCAAAGCCCCTTGGTAAGATTCACGATTTTCAGCTATGTGAAAGCTTTGATCACAGGTCTAGTGTTTTGATCTTGCTAACATCTTGTTTGCCTGATGTTATAATTAACATTTTTCATTATGGGTATTATAATGAATTATTCATTCTGTAGGTAATTAGATCTAATTCATTTTGGATATCTAGAATAAACAAGTTGGATACAAAGTATTTAAAGAAAATTACATAGATAAACAACTTACAAAGCAAACCAATCTCTCAGACAAGCAACTCACAAAGCAAACTCTCTCTCTCTCTCTCTCTCTCTCTCAGTATTTTATGTCGTTCCCTACAGCTAATTATCTCATCAAACCTTGTCATGGAACCAATGCGTCCAATGCGTCTTTCACAAATTATTTTTTTTTACGCTTAGGCCGAAGTGACCACATACAGAATTGGCATGACTAGTAATAGGGTATTTGTTTGGCCACCATCCCGTTTGTTAACAGAGTAACAATAGATATTCTATTTGGAGTAATTCCTAAGTTTTTTCTTGGTATTCAGGAAGTTTGATGTTCGGATGGCTTCTAAACTACTGTTAGATTTTGTAGTTATGAAAGGTTGAATTTTCCATCAACATTATATTAGGACTAGGTATCATTGCTTATTACCAGTTGTTCAACATTTCGCGGGTCTCTATTAGTTTTCCCAAACATCTGTCAAATATCTATGGTCAAGACCTTCCGTATTCCTACTATTCTGCAAAAGTTTAGTATTTGTACGCTCATGTCTAGAAAGAAGATAATAGGCCTAATGGATAATTGTAGAAAATATCGTTAAAATGCTAAATATTAATTCCAGTAATCTACGATATACCATAAAATGGATTAAACGGTTAAATTGTGAAATTCAGAATAGGTGCGTTTATCCATGCATGCCTGGTTCCCATTTTTTTTAAATGAATAATCCTTCTATACGCTTACGAGAGAGAGAGAGAGAGAGAGAGAGAGAGAGAGAGAGAGAGAGAGAGAGAGAGAGAATGTAATGTATTTATCTCGTATGTTAAGCCTAGATGCATTTTTTTTCTCTAACGTTGTTGGTGCAAATACCAAACGCAGAATACTGAAAAAGGAAACAATAGAGTTGCAGTTAAAAACGCAGTTGCTGTTTCCGATTTCAGAAAGGTAAATATTTGAAATAGCACCGCGTCACTGAAGCGAGTGGCGTGGAAAGCTATTTCTTCATAGTATCGCCGTGACTTGGCTGCATCAGAAAACAGAGACCTTGAACAGGAGTAAAGAATGTCGACAAATATTTATGTCGAAATATTTCAAATGCAGATGCAGTTTCAGGGGTTAAAAAATATGTTACAGTGGGTTTGTGTTCATACCAGTGTATTTATAACTGTTTGGAGTCGTTTGCTTACGTCGAAAGCTCTCTCTCTCTCTCTCTCTCTCTCTCTCTGTTTTGATGCCGTTATACAAGTCAAGAGGAAGGTACTCAGTTCATGTCCACATAACGTTCAGTGTTATTATTCGTTATTATAGTGTATGGTATTATCGGCTCTCTCTCTCTCTCTCTCTCTCTCTCTCTCTCTCCGTGTGCACGTGACATTCAGCAAGTTGACATTAGTGTCTTGTAACAGTTATTATTCGTTATATATAGTGTATGCTATTACTCTGTCTGTCTGTATCTCTCTCTCTCTCATACACTAATATGGCATCGCTAATAATGAAAAACATTTTAACAAGTTAGCAGTATCGTATAGAGGGAGAATCATTCTTTTAACGTGAATTTAAAATAATTTTCTCTGTCAAATGCTGGTACAGACGAAATTATAAGCAGATTCATTTAAGGTAGATTCTTGCGCCTACGAGACGTTTGTTTGGCGGGCTCTGATTGGCTGGTACCGGGAGGTAGACCGCTTGCTCAGTCTCATTATTTTCTACTGTGGCTTAGAAAACTAGCAATATTATATTTATATTTCTACAATCAACTCACACTTTGCTCAAGATAGGAAAATTTTGGTTATACCCTAGGATTCGGTATTAATTGTACAACTAAGTCATCTTTTCCTGAAAACAATAAGATAAAACACAAAGGAATTACAACGAGTAAAAGTGAAAAGAGAAACATTTAATTCTTTATACCTGTTTTTATTTATCATCGGATTTTGCATCATTAACGCGATTAAGATAAAATAAAACTTGTGTTTTTATACAACAAATTCACCCTGAATACGCTGGTGCTTTCAGATTTTGGATGCGTGTGAAATGTGAGGAGAAAATGAAGAATATGTCATATTATGTTGCATCAGTAAATGATTCAAGTTTGACGGTATTGCTGAGAGAATGAGATCTGCAAGGCGCCGTCGTTGTGTTTGTTGCGTCAGCGAGAGATTTGAGTTGCCAATTAGCGATATAAAAGGTTGCAGTTTCGACAATATTTACCATGTTATATTATTACATTTTCTGGAAATACATACACAGAATTTCCATTATAACTGTCGAACATTTTAAATCCAATATCATATAGTATGTCTGGGCATATCTGATAAGGAAAAAAGAAAAAATAATAATCAGATGGGTGCATCTGGTATCGTTAGCTCAGATCCATGCGGGCCGCGGGGAGTTCAATCCAGCAAAGAAGTTGAACTCTGTGGAAAGACGACTTCACACTCTTCAACTCAGCCTAAACTTTAATCAGGTTGTTTCAAGATATTGTTTCTAATTTTATTTTATGAATATATTTTCAAATGAAAGAGACATCAGAGACTTATTTGAGTGATATGAAATAATAATCTCAGTGAAGTAATAAACAACAAATAATTAAGAAAGATTGACTTCCTATCAGGCTGAGTCAAGTACGGCTGCATCATAATAAGACATATTCTTCATTTTCTCTTCACATATTGCATGCATCCAAAATCTGAAAGCACCAGCGTATTCAGGGCGATTTTATTGTATTAAAATACAAGTTTTAATTCATCTTGATCGTATGACTTATTAAAAATCCGATGATAGATAAAAACAGGTGTAAAGATTGAAATTTTTTCTCTTCACTTTTACTCGTTGTAATTCCTTTGTGTTTTATCTAATTGGTTTCAGGAAAAGATTATTTAGTTGTACAATTAATACCGAATCCTTTGGTATGACCAAAACTTTATTATCTTTTGGAAAACGTGAGATAAATGAATAAATATAAACATAATGCATGTTTTCTAAGTCACAGACGAAAATATGACACAATGAGCGAGCGGCCTACCTCCCGGTACCAGCCAATCAGAGGCCGCCAAACAAACATCTCGTAGGCACAAGAATCTACCTTAAATGAATCGACGACAGCGATTGCAATTATATTCATAGCCAGTACTCCCCGTCCACGCGTCCGTACCTACGCCTTTTGAAAGTAGGTTACATAATTTAAGAATAATAGATTAGCTTGGATGAGATGAGATGTTTCATTACAGAGAACAAGAGACGGATAATATAAAACAAAGCGCAGTGTAAGGGAGATGAACGAGACGAAATCAGCTTATGCTCATTTTAATTATATAAAAAAGAGCATATTAGATTCAGCCTCGCAGAGATAATTGTTCTACGCAGAGATGAACTTCATTATGAACCAACAACATCTGCCTCGAACGGTTAATGAATAGCGATTTCTAAATGCATGACGTTTGCGAATTTCGAGCTCATTTGAGCTTGACCGAGAATGATGTTAGTTTTGATGGATGTTTGGGGAGATTTTTCATCTGTCTTTTATTTGTATCGAATTAATGAAAATCTCTGATCACTTATATGCTTAAAGAAGGCTTGTGCTCATTTTTAGAAGTCTATAAGTCTTCATTGAAAAATAGTGCTAAATCATAAGGACTTGAAGCGCCGCAGTGGCGTGATCGGTATGGTCTTGTCCTGCCACCTCGGTGGCCTCGAGTTGTCCTGCCACCTCGGTGGCCTCGAGTTCAATTCTCGGGCATTCCATTGACGAGTCAGAGATGTGTATTTATGGTTATAGAAGTTTACTCTCAACGTGGTTCGGAAGTTACGTAAAACCGTTGGTCCCGTTGCTGAATAACCATACTAACAAATATAAGGTCTTGACGTTGCTATAATTTCATGAATGATTTTCTTCCAATGCCGTGTCCTGAGGACGTTCAAATCTCATGTACACACTTCTTTACTACTATAGTGAATTATTGTATTTAAATACAAGAAATTGTTACCTGAGGGATTTATTTTGTTATATGGCTCACCTCCATAAAATCTTACCCCTTATCTCGTCATATTACGGTGATACTCTAAAACTCGCTAAATTCAGACCCTTCTTTTCCCTGACAACTCAAACTGGCTTTCTAAATCGCCGTTACTTTAGATGCTACTGAAAAGAGTATGCCTCATAGGTGGTGGGTCCTTCCTGAAAATATGTAAGCATCCAAACCGTCTGAAATTCAGGAATTCAATGGTTCACACGACTGAACTGTCAAACTCGCAGTATAGGGGGATCCACTGAGGAATTGAGAGATGAATCCTGATTGTGGTGGTTTGGCCACAGATGTAAACAACATTTTCACTTAGAACTGACGTTAGCATCAACGTCCGTCATATGCAAACACTGTAAGAGAATATTCTTTTATCTTTTATTGTGAAAGTGAATGTAGGTATGACAGCTTGTGACCTTTAAACCACCAACCAATGCGTTAACGTTTTAAACCGTATAAAACTATTAGTTCATATTGGTTAAGGATTATGAATGTTCACGTGTGTTTACATAAAGCGTGTGTGGATGAGAGAGAGAGGGGGGGGGGGGGGGTTGCAAAGGGGTAGAGGAGGCGTTAAATATATTAATTGAATGGGGTTTGCAGAATTATACTTATCAGCATTAACTAGGAATATAAGAATTCATATTAGAAGGAGTGAAAGTTGCCTATTGCAGTGGTGTACATAATAATAATAATAATAATAATAATAATAATAATAATAATAATAATAATAATAATAATAATAACAACACAAGGAAAACTATAACAAAACAGCTGGTGACGACGTAATACAAGAGTCAGTGAGGAAAGCGTGTGAATACATTTATATGCATTTATAAACGAGAGAGAGAGGCTTTACAGATGGTGACAGACGTCACCTGCAGTTCAGGAGTTGGAGTCAGTAATTGAGTTTGTGGGACTTGACGTCGCAGGTGGGTGTTACGAAGTATTGGCCTGTAGGAGACGCCGACGAGGAAGGAAGGCTGGGTTGTGTATCCTAAGGGAACGGAGTTACATAGTATATACTCCTATAGTAGATTCACATTAACCGTGCATTTGATGTTTAGCCCGGTCCCTCCCTTACGACGCTCCTGATTGGCTGTTGATAAGCCAATCACAAGGCTGATAACTCTCAGTCTCTCTCGAGAATTCACAAAGCTATGATCTTTGTTCCACCTCTCCTGAAAGACGTATCCCTCGGGAGAAGTGGAACATAGATCCTACCCATGTAAACTCTCGAGAGAGACAGAGTTTCCAGCCCTGTGGTTGGCTTATCAACAGCCAATCAGGAGCGCCGTAAGGGACGGGCCTAGACATCAAATGCGCGCTTGATGTGAATCTACTATAGTCCTGATCATTCAGTACCATACTCTAGACAGCTCTCAGTGTTTTCAGATACAGATAGGCAATTTCTGAACGGTCTTTTTAAATTGAATATCCAAGTCCTTTATTCCCTGACTAAGTATCCTGAACTTTGTTCCTCTTCAACTGGTCGTCTTCTAGTATCAGCTACTATATGTACAGACCCTTTGCTGTCAACTTTCTTTTATTTATCGATTTAAGTTTACCACATATTTTGGTTTGTGATTTCACCATCATCACCTAAGCAGGAATTTTCAGATTAGCGACACCTTCGTCTGCTTGTAGTGCTTGAGTTTTCTTCTCATTTGTCTAGTTTTTTAATCTTTTTTTTTCAAATTGGATGGACTGATATTGAGAAACAATGTTTCCCTGAGGTAGCCATAACTCCAAGTCGAAGGATAATCGAATATCAACTTGAAATTGTTAAAATTTACGGTGTATTATTTTTCCGTACTAATTCTTTGTACCAGAATGAAACAGTAAATATTTAATATCTGTTATTTTTAACATTTCTGAAGGTTTGCAACAAAGCCCTTTCTTTTTATTTCGCTTTTATCCATTGGTTATGGCTGCTCATCTTTCGTTAAACTAAATTTATGCATTTTCATTGATATGCAGTTTCAGGCTATAACTCTCTTCTATAAAATGACTTATGTTACTTTATGATCCGTTTCATAAACCTCTTTCATATATTTTGCAAATTTTGGTAAAAATTCCAGAGGTCTAGACGCTTGGGACTGGCATATTTTATATGCATATGTTTTTGATGATTTTTTTCATATTTTGCTATTCCTTTCAATTTAATTGGCAGTTCAAAACTCTGTCATGATCTACGTTATAAAACTCCATATTTTCATCTTCATGTTTCATTAATATTACTTGTATATTTTATTTTACCTAGCATATCTAATACAACTTTATATCCTCTCCGCTCTTTCTCAACCCCAGTTCATTAAAAAATCATCTTATTTCGTGACTGTATAATGATTCGATTCTGTATCTCCTTCATGAAAAAAAATAAATAAATAAACAAATAAAAAATAAAAAAGCTCTTTGAGAATCATAATTTATTTCCGTCTTTCAGGAATGAAAACTGCCATCTTAGATGCTATGGAGGTTCAGACGATGACAGAACTGACTGAGATTTACATTAATTCGGCGGAAAGGTTCTGAATACTGCAATACTACTCTTCCACCCGATAACTACCCAACCACGTATGCGCGTTGATGGTACCGTTGCAGGCGCCATTTGCGAAGTCCAGAAGATTAACACAACCTACTTTGGTAAGTCAAGTTTCTTCTTCGATTGTGAGTTCGAGGCGTTGTCGATTGCTTTTGAGAGAGAGAGAGAGAGAGAGAGAGAGAGAGAGAGATTTTTTGCCCGTTTTGACACAAAAACTGGGAAGAGTTCTGTCGATCTTGTATGCATGTGGAATTGTGCTTTTTTTTTTTTTTTTTTTTTTTTTTTTTTTTTAATAATACACACGCGAATCAATAGTGGCAAATATTTTTTATACCATTCAGATTTATCTAAAGATTCAAAAAGCATCACTTCCGAACGAATTCTCATTTAATCTCATTTCACAGTCGATGGAATTCAAACTTTTTTATCCCTTCAACTAAAACAAGGTACAATGAAGAAACTTTTCTAATTTACAGACATATTCACTTACAGTAGAGATAAAAGAAAATAAACGAAACAGTTTCTGGTAGAAGCTTCATTAAAACATTCACTAGGAAATGAACATATATATTCTCATTTGAAAATGGAATAGAAATTTTGCTACGTTTTTATAATCGTAGAATGTTTGTTTTTTAGTATGACGAGGAAAGTCGCATGTGTTAACGCTAACTCGGGGAGTAAGCCTACAAACTACATTGTTGTTGTTGCGGGGGTAGGGGTTAGGGAAGCCCTATGGAAAAGCTGAAAAAGGTGTTTCGCGTTGAGTTAAAGATACAGGAATTTTAGGATAGGGTATTTATGATGTATTTATTAGAATGAAAATGTAAAAAATAAATGATGTGTATGTTAAACAGTATACAGAAAAATTACTTCTAATAAAATTATAGCATCTTTATTTCAATTTTCGTTGAAACAACGTGCTATTTGACTGTAGAGTTTAGCGCATTTTAATTTACGTCAAATTGAGAGTATAATGTTTACAACTTATGCACGACAGAAAAAAAAAAAAAAAATCTTGCATGCGACCCGAGTAAGCTGGTGGTCGGATCGAGCCTTGTTTTTATTCGGAACCCATAACTGACTGAAGAAATGAGCAGGGTCTTGGAAATTAAATATTCTCGTATCGAGAAACGGAAACAAAGCTCTATCAAAAAGTGTGAGTTAGTTTCTATTCAGAATCTCTCTCTCTCTCTGCCCAATTCTCTCTCTCTCTCTAACTCTCATTCGCAATCTCTTGCTGCGGTTTGGCAGGACGGCCGTATTTTATTACCCTGATAATTTTCCTGAATAAATCCAGGGGATCCTTATGACAAAGACTTTCCACTTGCCTTTCCGCCTAACTTGCCTCCTGCTAATTGCCTCCTGCTGCCTTCCCGCCACGCTCGGTGTCTCCTCTTTCTCCTCCGTTTGAGGATGTCATTAGCGGAGGACGGTAATCTCCACTGCCTTCATATTTTTTTTGTCCGAGATCAGACCCTCTACGTGGTGTGCCTTCAGATCTTGAACCTTGAATAACGAACATGAATTTGAAGTAACGTGTTTTGTCAGCTCTTTTACCTTCCCACTGACAGAGCCAATAAAAAAACTATGCGTGTTTTTGTTATGTTCCCTCATTTTCGTTCATTAGTTTATAGTTTTCTGCCAAAGAAAGCTATATATGGTTTTTTGTATGTCCGTCCGCCTTCAGACCTTAATAACTGCAGAGGCCAGAGGGCTGCAAATTTGTACGTCGATCATCCTCCCTCCAATCATCAAACATACCGAATTTCAACTCTCTAGTCTTAGTAGTTTTGATCTTATTTAAGGTTAAAGTTAACCATGATCGTGCGTCTGGCACCGCTATAGGTCCCAACTGCTGATCATCCACCCTCCGATCATCAAAAATACCAAATTTCAGCTTTCTAGCCTCATTATTTTTGTCTTATTTTAAAGTTAAAGTTAACCATGATCTTGCGCCTTGCAAACTATAGGTCCCAACAACACAGGCCACCACGGGGCTGTGACATCTCTCACTTGTTTTCACAGAGACGTTCCTCGCGGGATGGTATCAGCGATTCTAGTTGCCAGACATCTCTAGATCGACATACGACCTAACTGAGAATCATCTTGGGATGGAGAAACAAAACATGGAGATGAATTCTTGTCCCGTTTTGTCACATTTGTCTTCGTTCAAAACCCAGTCAGATGTAGAACTCTTCGTGGAGCATTCGCGATAAAAAATAGTTATATATCCGAAGGCGTTTTAGAATCGCTTTCACTTTCAATAACCGATACATCATATCAGATCCAGCTTTCGAGGATATTGGGTGCTGTTTCTCTTCTCTATCTTTCTTTCATTTTAGAAGATATTTTGCTCTTCGCTTGCTTTGGCGTTTATCTAGACTTTAAGATAGTTTTCTCTCCGAATACTTTGACAGATATGTGGACTTTAAGATAATTTTCTCTCCGAATACTTTGACAGATATGTGGACTTTAAGATAGTTTTCTCTCCGAATACTTTGACAGATATGTGGACTTTAAGATAGTTTTCTCTCCGCCTACTGTGACAGATATGTGGACTTTAAGATAGTTTTCTCTTCCCTTACTTTAATAAGTATGTGGAAGATAGTTTTCTCTTCCCTTACTTTGACAGATGTGTGGACTTTAAGATAGTTTTTTCTTTCCTTACTTTGACAGATATGTGGACTTTAAGATAGTTTTTTCTTTCCTTACTTTGACAGATATGTGGACTTAAAGATAGTTTTCTCTCCGCCTACTTTGATAAATATATGGACTTTAAAATAGTTTTCCCTTCCCTTACTTTGATAGATATTTCGACTTTAAGATACTTTTTTCCTCCGCCTACTTTGATAGATATGTGGACTCTAAGATAGTTTTCTCTTCCCTTTCTTTGACAGATATGTGGACTTTGAAGATAGTTTTCTTTTACCTTACTTTGACAGATATGTGGACTTTAAGATAGTTTTTTCTTCGCCTGCTTTGATAGACATGCGGTCTTTGAGAAAGTTTTCTTGTCGCTCACTTTATTGGGTCTGTGGACTTTCAGCTATTTTGCTCTTCTAATATTAACCCACACAAAGTAATATGTATTTTGGAACTTGTATAATATAGATCACCTTTACTTCAATGAGGTTATGATCCACATAAATTTGCAGATAAACTGCAGGATTTGCAATCTCCTTCTGACGGTCGACGGTCGAATCATCCCGGTTTGCTAAAAGGAACCCATAATCCTGACATTATTTCCTACTGCTCCTGAAATATGGACTTCTTTGCGTAAAAACGACGTGATAAATTCCATACTGTAGCCCTCTGTAGATGAAAGGGTCTACTGCATAAGGAAATAATGCGAGCGTTTGCCCAGGGGAGATGATAAATTAAATTTGAATGTTATATAGCGAGTTGGAAACGCGCACGATTGGGGACACCTACGTATATACAAATAAGCGTTGTATCTTTTTTTCTTTAGTTATGATCCAACTCAAAACCATAATATTTTCCAGTGTATTACAGTATCTCTCTCTCTCTCTCTCTCTCTCTCTCTCTCTCCAGTTTCTTTCCCCATCTTACATACATACATACATACATACATACATACATACATACATACATATCATATAGTATCTCTCTCTCTCTCTCTCTCTCTCTCTCTCTCAAGTTCCCTTCCCCATCCTATTTACATTATATATTTGTACATACATACATACATACATACATACATAACACACACCTCCACACACACGCACATACACACATCTTCTCTCTCTCTCTCTCTCTCTCTCTCTCTCTCTCTGTTCTTCTCCTTGTGCGATATCGACCACGTCATATGTCTTTGAGAGTCTTCATGGACAATGTCCCTCCCAGTTCACACATTATTTACTGAAGCTTCCCCTCCCTCTCTGTTTACTATCGTTCGTCTTTGATGTCACTGGACTTCTCGTTGCCCCCTTTCTTGGACCTGCCAATTTATACCCTTGTAACCCGTTCTGTCTTTGGGCGTCTATGTTGTTATGTGTTTTCGTGTATGTAGGTATGTATGTATGTATGTGTGTGTATGTAATGTATGAGTATGTGCGTATCGTATGTGTTCATATATATATATATATATATATATATATATATATATATATATATATATATATATATATATATATATATATATATATATATATATATATATATATATATATACACACGATGTAAATATAATGTGTAAGGAAACTGGAGAGAGAGAGAGAGGCGACAATATTCGAATGCTGTCAGGTCACATGCCCCGTGCCCACCATCCATGTGAGGGTAATGCAAAATTCTCGTTGTGATACGGGGAAGACAGGCGCACTGCCATTAAGACGTCAGTCCTCTAAAACTGCCGTGGAAAGAAAAATTTAGGAAAATCCCGCCGCCCCTCCCCTCGTCAGGAAAATTCAGCAGGTGAGGTCACAGCTTAAAGGGGCGGTGTCCATCTGGAAGGAGTGTGTGTTTATCTCGAGGATATTAATCATCTCAGTCGCCTCTGGCTAAAACCGTGAAATTCCAGTATTGAAAACAATTCGCTCCCAACTTTTTTGTTTTTTCACCCGAAGGGTTTAATGATGCAGTTACCGAAAATCATATCTTCCCGAAAAAATGCTCAATTAATTCATTGATATAAATAATCACTTACTCGGGAGTAAGCCTAGAAACTACTTTGTTGTTGTTCTTGTTGGGTAGGAAAGGTCGATGGAAAAGCCTGGAAAGGTCTGGAAGAGGTGATTCACGTCGAGTTAAAGATACAGGAATTTTAGGATACAGTATTTATGATTTATATATATATTTATTAAAATGAAAATGAACAAATATATAATATACATGTTTAATAGTACAGAAAAATTTATCTAATAAAATTTAGCATATATATTTAATTTAATTTTCATTGGTGAAACAGCTCGCTATTTGACCTTAAGATTTTAGCATGTGTGCGTGTAAGCTGGGATGTCGGATCACGCCTTGTTTATTAAGTATTCGTAGAGTTATTCTCTGAGGTTATTCCCGTCTGGATTATAGCTTCTATAGGTTTCTGTGACTGTAGAA
>NC_087204.1:847523-855023 GCF_015104395.2 Macrobrachium nipponense
AATGCGCATTCCTTTGGCCCAAACAGAATGAGCATTCCCTTGGCCCAAGATGCACATTCCCATGGTCCACACATGCGAATTGCGCAATTACCCTTGTAAAAAGTCCAAACAGAATGCGCATCCTATTTGGACCCAAACAGAAATGAGCATTCCCTTAGTCCAAACAGAATGCATATTCCCTTGGTCCAAACAGAATGCGCATTCCTTTGGCCCAAACAGAATGAGCATTCCCTTAGTCCAAACAGAATGAACATTCCCTTGGTCCAAACAGAATGCGCATTCCTTTGGCCCAAACAGAATGAGCATTCCCTTAGTCCAAACAGAATGAACATTCCCTTGGTCCAAACAGAATGCGCATTCCTTTGGCCCAAACAGAATGAGCATTCCCTTAGTCCAAACAGAATGAGCATTCCCTTGGTCCAAACAGAATGCGCATTCCTTTGGCCCAAACAGAATGCACATTCCCTTGGCCCAAACAGAATGCATATTCCCTTGGTCCAAACAGAATGCGCATTCCTTTGGCCCAAACAGAATGAGCATTCCCTTGGCCCAAACAGAATGAGCATTCCCTTGGTCCAAACAGAATGCGCATTCCTTTGGCCCAAACAGAATGAGCATTCCCTTGGCCCAAACAGAATGAACATTCCCTTGGTCCAAACAGAATGCGCATTCCTTGGCCCAAACAGAATGCGCATTCCCTTGGCCCAAACAGAATGAACATTCCCTTGGTCCAAAACAGAATGCGCCATTCCTTTGGCAAAAGAATGAGCATTCCCTTGGTCCAGAATAATGCATTCCCTGGTAAACAAAAAGAATGCGCATTCCCTTGGTACTGAATCCCTGGTACTAAAAGAATCGCATTCCCTTGTCCAAAGAATGTGCATTCCCTTGGTACAAAAAGAATGCGCATTTCCCTTGGGTAAAACTAAAATTCCCTTGGTATAAAAGAAGCGCATTCCCTTGGCTATTTCCCTAAAAGAAAATTTGCGCATTCCCTTGGTACTAAAAGAATGCGCATTCCCTTGTTCCAAACAGAATTCCCCTCTGTTGACTGGGATCAGGAGAGTCACGTTGACTCATCTATTAGCTTTCTGGAGACCATCGAAGATAGAATCTCGTTACGGTGTCATTGATTATACGTCGTAGCGGCTGTACAGAAAACTCGATTGTGCCAAAGAAATTTTTTTAAAATTAGGGGTCCTTACTTTATGCATTAGTGACGTCCTCCCATGGTATTAGTGACATTAGGCTTTTTGAAAGTTAGGTCATTGGTATGAATGCTTTTGGTTTTATTGGGTGAAATTCATGTAGCTGTCTGCACGTACGTATGTATGTTTGTGTGTACATGTTCATAGTGACTGCACACAATGTCTAATACACCAGTGGTTTCTAACCATTTTTTGGCATGCCCCACTGATCTCTAAAATCCTAATGCCCATGTGGTGAAATAAGATAATTCTTATATTCACGTGGAGGAAGCCTAAAAGGTCATGAAAATTGGTTTAAACATTCTCGAATGGACCCCCCTTAAACATCAAAATTACCCCTTGGTACGTCCCCCCACCCACCAACAATGGGAACCATTTGTCAAGACCAGGTACTTATGTTCGAAACAATTTCGAGTTTATAGGATGCCATCGAAATGGAATGACATTTCACTTGAGTCAGATTCCTAATGCACCTTTGTCATGTCCTGCAGTAGGTGAACCAGCCGTTCTCTTTGAGAATCACTGCCAGAACCTGGAATTACATTCTGGCTGGTTGTGCTCTTTTATGTCACATGCAGGTGTGTTGCATGCTCTCTCTCTCTCTCTCTCTCTCTCTCTCTCTCTCTCTCTCTCTCTCTGGACAGAGTTTACAGGGACCCCGGCACTCCATTCTTAAACATCCCAGAGCATGCCCTTCGAGCCCTGCTGGAAATCTGTACTAAGAAGGCCCCTTTTGCTGATCACCGCAACTATATGTACACCCAGATCGACGGCGTGGCGACTCCCCTTGGGGTCCTTTTCGCCAATTTCTATATGGGTACCGTCGAAGAGAGGGTCTTCCAGAATTCCAACAAACCGAGGACGTAAGTGCGCTACATTGATGATACCTTCGTCTGCGCCGACTCCCAGGATGAGATAGAGCAGCTGCGACGTGCATTCCACGACCACAGCTGCCCTCACGTTCACCGGACTTGAAGCATTGCAAACGACCGCACCGCCTCCCCTTCCTTGACGTTCTTGTCGAACAGCGAGATTCCGAATTCAGTACGAAGGTGTACACGAAGCCGACGAACCTGGGAATGTGCATGAACGGTGAGAGCGAGTGCCCTGAGAGGTATAAGCGCTCCACCATCAGCGCCTTTGTCAGGAGGGCCCTCTCACACTGCTCCTCCTGGAAGACACACACAGTGAGTTGTTTGGAGCGCGCCGCCCAGGTCCTCATCGACAACGGACACACCAATCGTGCTGTTGATGAATCTATAAGGAAAAATATGGAAGCCTGGTACCATCAAGAACCCCGCCCCGATGTTGCAGAGCCCATCAAGCTTTTCTACAAGGGGTACTTCCACCGGAGGTACAAGGAGGACGAACAAGCCCTCAAAAAGATCATCGACGAAAACGTCAGCCCCGCCGACCCAGACAAAAATATTAAGTTAATTATCTATTATAAAACGAAGAAGACGAGCAGCCTGGTGATGAGAAACAATCCTTCGGCGCCCCTGCAGGATCTTTTGAAGAAGACGAGTGTGGTCTACCGTTACACATGCCCCGTCCGAGGATGCCTCGGCAAATACGTCGGTATGACCTCCATGCGTTTCTCCAAGCGAATCTCCTGCCACGCTCAAGAAGGACCCATCTTCACCACTCGACTGCTCATAACAAACGGATAAAGAGAAATGATATTATTCCTAATATCGAAATAATAGACCAGACAACGGATCCCCGACGTCTGCGCCTCCTAGAAGCCCTCCATATAGGCAAGGAGAAACCAAATCTTAACATCACCCAAGAAACGTTTCTCCTTCCCACCACCGCCCGGAGAGCAGCGAACGACCCCCCGACAATACCAGATAATCAGGAGCCCCCACGGGATGACAGGATTCCTGCTACGGACGGAATTCCTGTCGTTCATCCCCAGGCACACTACTGTGGCGCTTGCACGAGAGAATCCCCGAGACCTTCGAGGCGAGATCCACGACTTCGTCCAAGACCGGCCCGACCAATGAGTATGCAACTCAGGTCCGAGCCGCTATAAATACCGCCCCACAGACTTTCTTGCTACAGTCTCTTCAAACGACTCGTCCGAGGATGACCTGCGAGAAGGTCGAAACGTCACGTAATACCAGATATACCAGCTATACCAGCACCAATACCAGCCCTTAAACCGAAGACGAACCCAGCCCCGAACTGAACTACGCCTAAGGAATAATACCAGCACTGACGACGACCCATGCTTGACCTGAACCAGATATCCTGTTCCAATAAAAGATTACCTTCAGCATTTATGATTTTTGAAAATTCCCAATATGAATATTGGTCAGTTACTCAGAAACATCGCTGAGCCTGAGAAGCGAATTATAAGGAAAATAGAAAAAAACAATATATAAAATCAACTCGCTTAATTCTGCCATTCTTTTTAACAGTATTTGCCTAAAAGAGGGTCTTGTACCAAAATATTATTATTATTATTATTATTATTATTGTTATTATTATTATTATTATTTATTGTTATTATTATTATTTTATTATTTATTTATTTATTTATTTATTTTTTATTTATTTATTTATTTTTTTGGTCTATCACTGGGTGGTATTTATAGTGTGGGGTTCCGGGTTGCATCCTGCCTCCCTAGTAGTCCATTATTATTATTATTATTATTATTATTATTATTATTATTATTATTATTATTATTATGCTTTTATTATTTTATATTTCAATCTATTACGGTCTTGCTTTTACTCACTAGCTCAGTTTCCATTTTTTGTTTGAACTGATGGAGTAAAACTAGACATGATAAATGCAGTTGTACCCAACGTTGAGAGTCATAAAATTGAATGTTAATCTCGATTATCATGAAAATGAATCTGCTAACTGTATTCAACGTCAGGACAATTAAGTCATTGTTACCTCGTTCCAAAGATCAGGACAGGCTCGTTAGTCTACATAATTTTTTCGTTTTTTTTTTGGTAAAAAAAATAACTCACGCATTCAGCCCCGAGCTGTTATCACATTCACTCATTTCCGGAATTATGTGAATCCGAATGCATCTAGCGACGAGTTCCCCAGCGAATAATCGGGGCAAATTTGTATTAGTGGATTCTGTTGACAAAAGATCTCATTATTTTGAGTAAACTGATGGCTGAAATTTCATCCATTTTTAATGTAGTGGCCTAGACAACCTCTACTAAAATGTGTCTCTACATATCTATCTCTCTATCTATCTGTCTATGTGAATGTATAGAATCAGAATTTTTGCTTGACTTTTACCCGTAATAATTAACCCAGTCTATATAAACAAGGCATGATCCGACCTCCAGCTTACTTGGCGAGCGTGCTAAAATCTACGGTTAAATAGAGCGTTGTTTCACCAACGAAAATGAAAATAAATGCGCTATATTTTATTAGAGAGAGTGGTTCTGTACTGTTGAACATGCATTTTTATTCTTTTACATTTTCATTCTAATAAATAAATCGTAGATATCCTATCCCAAAATTCCTATAGCTTTAACTCAACGCGAAACACCTTTTTCAGACCTTTTTAGGCTTTTCCATAGGGCTCTCCTAACCCCCAACAAGAATAACAACAACAAAAACAACAGCAACAGCAACGAACTAGTGCGTAGGCTTACTCCCAGGGTAAGCAAAAAGTATGTGAAGTCCAAAGAATTGTTAACCCAAAGGAAAAAAAAGTGATCGTTATATCATAAATGTTGGAATGTATGCTATTTAAAAAAAATTAAAAAACAAAAAAAACCGTTGTATTATCATGCCACCACAGCTGGGGAAAAAACTGTCGCCTAAAAATGCGGCATCTAACTAATTTTCCGTAATTCAATGACAGTCATTTGTCTGGATGATTTTTATTTTGCATCGAGAATCGACAGCATTGGTCAGCTTTCGTAAAATTCGTGCAATAGCCAATGATTGGCAGACATTACAGGCTGAAGACTTTATCAGCTTTATGATTTTCATTCGCAGTGAATAATTTAATGAATTTTTTTAAAATGCTGGTGACGTTCGTTCCAGTGTCGAGATATGATAATCCACAACCTCGCCACGTGGGAATTATTATTATTATTATTATTATTATTATTATTATTATTATTATTATTATTATTATTATTATTAAACAGACCAGAAAAAATATTTCTAATTAAAATATAGCGTATCATTTTATTTTAATTTTCGATGCTGACACAAGGATCGATTTGACCGTAGATTTTTAGAGCGTTTTGATTTACGTCGAGTTAGGAATATAATGTTTACAACTTTTGCGTGAGGGGGGAAATCTTGCACGTGTCTCGAGTAAGCTGGATGTCTGGTTACAACTGAATAAATTTTATATGTAATTTCCCATCAAACTTTGCAAGAGCTACTTGGGTCCTCCGAAAAAATCCTCATCTTTTGTCAGTTACCTTCACACTTAGCTAGAAGTTAACGATTAAAAAAAATAATAATAAACAAACAAACAAACAGTTATCCGAGGGACATCTTTCCCTTCTACCAGTTTTCCCAACCTTCTTCCTCCTCAAGGACTTTTTCCGCTGCAGAATTCCTGAAGGACGAGTATTTCAATTTGCGATTGTTTGTTGTGGAGGCAAAACTCTCCAGTTCATTAGAGTAGATCACGAAATCTCAATCCCGAGCGCTTTCCAAATTTTTGTATAGCCCGGGAGAAAATGTCTGGTAAAACCCTTTTTCTTCGTCGTATTGCAGTGCCATTGATTCTGATAGATTTACATTTTATATTTGTGTTGTAAGTAAATTGCGCCTGAGTTGATGCTCCAAATGAATTATCATTTCGAGGATTGGGTATTTTTTTATGTATTTGACATTAAAATAATTTCGGTGATGAGGTTGCGACAGATTTTAAGTCGTAAATATGGTCATTTATCCAAATAAGTGCGTTTATTTGACTGCTTCAGATTCTCCCATTAAAAAAGTAATGTTGGTTTACAACAGTCGATAAAAGAATGGTTGCCTTAATCGGATTTTCATGCAGCTATAAATGCACTGAGCAATTGAAGATATGATTCACATTTTCGTTTTAGTTTCTACCACTAATTAATATGAATACGGGCATCTGGTTGGTAGAATTTTCTCGTGCTTTGTTTTCCAGTTAGGGACTTCTAAAAGAGAGAGAGAGAGAGAGAGAGAGAGAGAGAGAGAGAGAGAGAGAGAGAGAGAAGTATGGAATATTTAGAAGGAATAGAGTTACCACCCATTTTTCCGGATCCTTTCAAATTCCAAAACTTCCCCGGCAAAGAGGACCTCCTGCTCTGTTTCAGGAATGGGTTCCGTGTAAGAGTTACCTCGAAGTCGGAAGTGTCAAATCAAAAGTTATCCCAAATTTAAGGCTGAACTTTCCCGGAATGTAAGGTTTATCACCTCAGCTGTGAATATGTTTTTAGTATATGAAATTTGAATAAATACTGGCACAGAAAAGGAGGCTGTGAATATGGTTTTAGTATATGAAATCTGAATAAATACTGACGTAGTGAAGGAAAAAAATTATCTAGGTCTATAATGATTTAGAAGTTTTTTTTTTTTTTTTTTTTTAAATTACGGAAGTGCCTCGCAGGATTAGAATTGAACATTACTGTATTGAAAGTCCAGAGAAAGAGAAATGGTGCATTGGAAAGCATATTCACTGCACTGTCGATATAATAATAATAATAATAATAATAATAATAATAATACTAATCAACTTTAATAGTAATCCCCGTAGAGGGACTGGGCCTTAAGTGAACCCCATGCGCGGTGCATTGTACGCATTATTTTAGGCTCTTTCCAGCGTGCCTTCGGCTCCTAGCTGCAACCCCTTTCATTCATTTTACCGTACCTCCTTTCTTTTTCTCTCTCTTCCATCTTACTTTCCACCCTCTCTAGCAATTTCCTCCTGTTACGCCTTTGTAACCTTTCTCTCGATTATCCTCTCAGCGTTGAATGACCTCATAGGTCCCAGCGCTTGGCCTTCGGCGTAAATTGTATCTTCTGTCCTTTAATAGTAATGATTTTATCACATTCCAGCAAAATCACCCATCAACCGGTTTCGTCTATTTGAATTGTGTCACTGATTCTGGAAGATCTGTCAGTCATTTTTTTCAATTACAATTATTCATTAAATGCCAATCGCTTTCGTATCACTTTGTGTATATGAGGAATAATGCTTATATTAAATGCATCGTAGCTTCGACAAAAGGAATTAGATCGCATCACGCAGGGACAATGGGAGGGAAAAATGGAAATTCTGTGATCGCCGATAATGGCCAATTTGGTTCTATTGCAAAA
>NC_087204.1:860023-870023 GCF_015104395.2 Macrobrachium nipponense
GTTTTTGTCTTTTTTTTTTATTCGTTTCTTTTTACTCTCTTTAGTCGTTTCGTTTCACTCTTTTCTCCTAATTGTACTGACCGTAAGATGTATTTTTTCTCCTAATAATTTTACTGACGTAGAATGTGTTTTTCTGCAAATTTTACTGAACGTAGGATGTAAATTTTTCTCTCCTAATTTACTGACGTAGAATGTGTTTTTTCTCTTAATTTTATTGAACGTAGGATCGGTATTTTTTCCACCTAATTTTACTGAACGTAGGCTGTATTTTCCCCCCTAATTTTAGTGAACGTAGCATGTATTTGTCTGTCAATATTACTGAACGTAGGCTGTATTTTTCATCCTAATTTTACTGAACATAGGATGTAATTTTTCCTCCTAATTTTACCGAACGTAGAATGTGTATTTTCTTTGCTAATTTTACTGAACGTAGGATGTATTTCCTAATTTGACTGAACGCAGGATGAATTCTCGTGAGCAGCAGGGTTACCAATAGTTGTTAGGCAACAGAACCTGTGGCGTCATTAATTAAATAATTTTGGGAAATATTGATTCGTAACGGTATGCGTTTAATTATTATTATTATTATTATTATTATTATTATTATTATTATTATTATTATTTCGGAAGGAGACCCTCTCGTAGACATGTTTTGTTAAAAATAACTGCTGCTTCAGCACTATTATCTTATAAAGAGTCTTCTCTATCTTTCTGATGGCGGCTTTCTCGTTGTTGCTTAGACTGGCGAGCACGCACCAAAGGGCATGGTAAAATTCGGTTGAGTCATTTGATTTATTATTGCTTATACAATTCTCTCTCTCTCTCTCTCTCTCTCTCTCTCTCTCTCTCTCTAACGCGACGTTTCCTCCTGATCGACAGGACATTATCAAGCGATAACTGCTGAGGGACTGAATTCCAGTGGTTGTTTGTTGTTTTTGATTTAGCTGACCTTGTGTCAGCACGGGCTCTTGCTCACAGAGCAGCCCGTAAATTCCAGTGTTGTTGTTTAAGATTAAGCTGGCCTTGTGCCAGCACGGCTCTGCTCACAGAGCAGCCCGTAAATTCCAGTGGCGAGTCCTTCTCCTTTTATCGTGGTGTTGCGAGCTCTCCAGTACGGTCAGAGCACTTCTCCGGTAGGTCGAGTTTTTATTGGTTCCCGGGAAGGTGACTCATACGGCGGGCGTTTGACTAGTCTTGCAGACCTTCTCAGGTAGGGGGTATCACCGGGAGCCTCTTGATGGCTTCTACCTGCGTGACGTCACCCCTGGTATTATTCTCATGTCCGTGTTCGTTCCATGCGCGCTGGTACTTTCGTTAGGGGAGAGGGGTGTGGTCCTCCTCACACACGTCGGTATCAGGAACGCTTCTTGGGTGGTATTGATGGGAGGCTTTCCTTCAGGATGAGCAGCGCTTCTAGAGACGCAGACGTCGTGTGGGTCAGGTGCTCTCCCGATGATCTTAGTATTCCTGACGATGTCGTCCTCTCGTGATGTTTCTGCGGTGTACTGCAAGGGCGTGCTGCCTAATGGCGCCCTCCTGGGCGTGGCAGGAAATCCTTTTTGACAGGCGCATCGTCGTCATGCCGATGTAAATCCCAGGGCATCCTTGGGCGGGGCATACGTATCGGTAGACGACGTTGGACTGCTTCAGGGGGTCTCCTGCCGGTGGGGAGGGGTTGTTCTTCATCAGGAGGTCTTTCGTACGCCGATTCTTGTAGTAAATAATGAGGGACACTCTCTTTCCTTCCTCCATGGGGCGGACGTGTTCCTCTATTATTTTCTTCATGGCTGCTTCTTCTTCCTTGTATTGGTGGTGCATGAAGGCTTTATAGAAAAGTTTGATATCCTCCGGGGGCGGAATGTTCCTTCTCTCTTCCTCCGTCATGTACCACTTGTCAAGGGCGGCTCGAGTTTCTCGGTTTACGAGTTTGTTCGAGTACCATTGTTAATTAGCATCTGGGATGCTCGGTCGAGTTCGAGGTGTGTTGTTCCTGCCCACGTAGAACTAGTGCGAGAGGGCCCTCCTGACGAAGGCCCTGACGGTGTGGTCTTGAACCGCGCAGGACACTCGCTATCACCATTCAGACAAAGTCCGAGGTTCGTAGCTTTGGTGTAAACGGTCGTCGCCAACTTCTGATTCGTCTTCGTGACAAGGACGTCGAGGAAGGGGAGCCGATCGTTGCTGCTGTACTCGACAGTGAAGTTGAGTGCGCTGTTCTGCAGGAACTGCTGCCGAAGGGCTTCTACCTCATCCTCGCAGTCGGCTTGCACGAAGATGTCATCGATGTAGCGTGCGTATGTGCGGGGACATCTGTGTTGCGAGATGCTAATTAACAATGGGTACTCGAACAAACTCGTAAACCGAGAAACTCGAGCCGCCCTTGACAAGTGGTACATGACGGAGGAAGAGAGAAGGAACATTCCGCCCCGGAGGATATCAAACTTTTCTATAAAGCCTTCATGCACCACCAATACAAGGAAGAAGAAGCAGCCATGAAGAAAATAATAGAGGAACCCACGTCCCCCCTGGAGGAAGGAAGAGAGTGTCCCTCATTATTTTACTACAAGAATCGGCGTACGAAAGACCTCCTGATGAAGAACAACCCCTCCCCACCGGCAGGGAGACCCCCTGAAGCAGTCCAACGTCGGTCTACCGGATACGTATGCCCCGCCCAAGGATGCCCTGGGATTTACATCGGCATGACGACGATGCGCCTGTCAAAAAGGATTTCCTGCCACGCCCAGGAGGGCGCCATTAGGCAGCACGCCCTTGCAGTACACCGCAGAAACATCACGAGAGACGACATCGTCAGAATACTAAGATCATCGGGAGAGCACCTGACCCACGACGTCTGCGTCTCCTAGAAGCGCTGCTCATCCTCGAAGAAAAGCCTCCCCTCAATACCACCCAAGAAGCGTTCCTGATACCGACGTGTGTGAGGAGGACCACACCCCTCTCCCCTAACGAAAGTACCAGCGCGCATGGAACGAACACCGGACATGAGAATAATACCAGGGGTGACGTCACGCAGGTAGAAGCCAATCAAGAGGCTCCCGGTGATACCCCCTACCTCGAGAAGGACATGCAAGACTAGTCAACGCCCGCCGTATGAGTCACCTTCCGGGAAACCAATAAAAACTCGACCTACCGGAGAAGTGCTCTGACCGTACTGGAGAGCTCGCACACCACGATAAAAGGAGAAGGAACTCGACCACTGGAATTTACGGCTGCTCTGTGAGCAAGAGCCCGTGCTGGCACAAGGCCAGCTTAATCTTAAACAACAACACTGGAATTTACGGGCTGCTCTGTGAGCAAGAGCCCGTGCTGACACAAGGTCAGCTAAATCAAAAACAACAAACAACCACTGGAATTCAGTCCCTCAGCAGTTATCGCTTGATAATGTCCTGTCGATCAGGAGGAAACGTCGCGTTAGAGAGAGAGAGAGAGAGAGAGAGAGAGAGAGAGAGAGAGAGAGAATTGTATAAGCAATAATAAATCAAATGACTCAACCGAATTTTACCATGCCCTTTGGTGCGTTGCTCGCCAGTCTAAGCACAAAAACGAGAAAGCCGTCATCAGAAAGATAGAGAAGACTCTTTCATTAATAGTGCTGAACAGCAGTTATTTTTAACAAAACATTATTATTATTATTATTATTATTATTATTATTATTATTATTATTATTATTATTATTATTATTATTAAATATATTGCAAATTTTATGTAAGTTAAAAGAGCAATCTTTTGTATTACATTGGGTTAAATAAAAACATAAAAAAGCATGTTCTAATGTCCAAAGCGCACATAACTATTCTTCTGAAAACAATACTTAATTTTAAATTATTTTTGAAATGTCGAAACGGCACATTGTATTGTTTGTTATATTAAAAGCGATTATTTCAGTTATGTTAAAATCGATCCAGCATATGGATCAGTAACTCAAAGGAGAGACCTGGAATGGATCTGAGAGAGAGAGAGAGAGAGAGAGAGAGAGAGAGAGAGCAAGAGAGAGGAAAGTGTAAGTTTCGTGTTCAGTACCGGGAAATATATTATAGGACTGCATATTTATGTGAACATTAAGAATAACCAAATAATTTTGCGGAGAGAGAGAGAGAGAGAGAGAGAGAGAGAGAGAGAGAGAGAGAGAGAATTATAAGTTTCGCGTTCAGCAACGAAACAGATATTATAGAAATACGTATTTCTGTAAACATAATAAAAGAACAAAAGAAAGAAAAAAAATTAATTGAACTTCGGAGAGAGAGAAGAGAGAGAGAGAGATAGAGAGAGAGAGAGAGAGAGAATTTTAAGCTTCGCCTTCAGAACCAAAATAAATATTATAGAACTACGTACTTCTATGAACTTAAAAAAATTTTCGGAGAGAGAGAGAGAGAGAGAGAGAGAGAGAGAGAGAGAATGATAAGATGTAGATCTACATATTGTTGTGAAATTCAAGTTTTTTTTTTTTTTTTTTTTTTTTGAGGACATGCCACAGAGCGATAATAGAAAAGCGAAGACCACACCATAACAGTCAGTAAAAGCGTTTCCTCAGTGGGCCAGAAAGACCGACTTCCAAAGTGGCTCGAGTTTCTCCGAGCGAGGAAGAAGTTGGCCAATGAAATGATGAATCCTCAGAGGTCTGGCGGCGTCAGGTGACGGATCTCGCGGTGGAGACTTCTCTTTTTACCTCTTATATAGACGAAGATATTGACTGATTTAAATGTCGCTTGCTCGGGGAGTAAGCCTACAAGCTACTTTGTTGTTGCTTTGTTTGGGGGGTAGAAGAGCCTAAAATGGTCTGAAGAGGGTGTTTCACTTTGTGTTAAAGATACTCGAATTTTATGATACGATATTTATGATTTTTTTATTTTAATGAAAATGTAAAAAAATAAATAATGTGCAAGTTGAACAGTACGCAATAAAATATAGCGTATTTATTTTAATTTTCTCTGGTGAAACAAGGCTCTAGTTGACCATAGATTTTAGCATGTTTTAATTTGCGTTAAGTCAGGAACATAATGTTTACTTATTCGTGAGGGGAAAAAATCTTGCATGTGTCTCAAACAAGCTGGAGGCCGGATCACGTCTTGATTCTTTGACTAAATTCATTATTCATCTGCGCTGTTTGTTGTAAGCCTCATCATTTCAGTACCACATCTCTCCAACGCAGATATATAACCCCGTAGGAATTCCTTCCAGGCTTTCCAAAATTTCCAGGATTTCCAGCGGGACGTCCGGTAAGTATTCTTTGTTCAGAAGTTTTCGGAGGTATGAAATGGACCCTCAGTGTTCTATTCGTTGTCGGCAGAAGAGAATTGTAGGAGACAGGGAAAGTTCTTCCAGAAGACGATCACTCAAGCGACATCCAATATATTCGATTTTCACTTGCCCCAGTTTGTACTGAATTTCCGTCATGGAAATTGAGATGTGCGGCAACTTCCCTGGAATGAGGATGCATTTACTGAATATATATATATATATATATATATATATATATATATACTATATATATATATATAAATATATATATATATATATATATATATATATATATATATATATGAATGAAAGAATTTTATCATATACAAAGCGTTAAGATAAAACGTCCTTTAATATCCAATTCGCTCTGCCTCGGAAATAATATATTTTCACATATGTCAAACGGAGCAAAAATTCCTGTATCTTTACCTCAACGCGAAACTCCTTCTTCAGACATTTTTAGGCTGTCATAACTCCCCAACAAGAACAACAATAACCAGAATAACAACAACAACAGAGTAGTTTGTAGGCTTGCTCCCTGACGAAGCGAAAAAAAAAAACGACGCGCGTAAAAAAAAAAAAAAAAAAAAAAAAAAAAAATCCATCCCAGATCTGCGCGTTTTATCATCTTTCATTTTCTCCCTTTACAGGACAACAATGGAATCCTCTCTTTGCGAGATGGGAATAGAACAAAAGAAGAATAGCAAAAACAACGGAGTCTCTCGTGGAGATCGGGTAATTTGATTTTCACAAAGAAAGAAGAGAGAGAGAGAGAGAGAGAGAGAGAGAGAGATGAAATGATTTTACAATTCGCAGTGCGCCGTCTGGGTCCGCTTGTTTTGTCAAGAAGTAATTCTGGGAAAGGACATCTGTTAAAAGGTTAGTTTTACAAAATGATACTTGAAATAATTATTATTTTCACTTAATCGGGGAGTAAGCCTACAACTACTTTGTTGTTTTTGTTGATCTTGCTGTTGTTATTCTT
This sequence comes from Macrobrachium nipponense, assembly GCF_015104395.2. Classification (NCBI taxonomy): domain Eukaryota; kingdom Metazoa; phylum Arthropoda; class Malacostraca; order Decapoda; family Palaemonidae; genus Macrobrachium; species Macrobrachium nipponense. The sequence goes on from NC_087204.1 coordinate 866,265, forward strand.
GTTAGAGGGGATAGGAAAGCAATATGGAAAAGCCTAAAAAGGTCTGAAAAAGGTGTTTCACATTGAGTTAAAGATACAGGAGTTTTAGGATAGGATATTTATGATTTATTTATCAAAATGAAAATGTAAAGAATAAATAATGTACATATTAAACGGTACAGAACAATTATTTATAATAGAATTTAGCACATTTATTATAATTTTCGTTGGTGAAACTACGCTTTATTTGACCGTAGATTTTAGCATGCGATCTGAGTAAGCTGGAGGTTGGATCATGCTTTGTCTTATATATTTTTTTTTATTTATAGACAGGAACATTATAGAGCACTCATAAGCTTCCACATCGCAAAGTCCTGAGATGTATGCTAGTATTGCACCAGCCCGGTTTTTTTTTTTGCCATGCCCCTAGGTTAGGTTAGGTTTTGTTAGGTTATGTTAGGTTGAATTAGTAGTGCTGGAGTAAACTGAGATTATTTCAAATATGAAAATAGAAGCACCAATCATAGTGAGCCTCTCATATCATCCCTTAACTTATTTATTGCGCCTTGATACATAATTCAATACAATTGCATTGCAAATTCTCTCGCAACCTCTTGGATAAGTCCGTTCATTATTTATACCGCCAAAAGAAATAAATGTCAGAAGATTCAGTTTTATGTTAGGTAAACGTTATTTAATGGCTACGTCGAGGTTTATACGTATTTCCTCCAAATCAGTACGTTGTTACACGAAATGTAAATAGCAAAAGATACTCATTTCGGGAATCATGATAAGAAATCAAATCCTTTGATGGAGAGGGTGAATGAGGAACCGAAGGTACCTCCGAATAAGAAGTGTAGAAATAATCAGAGACAGATACACCGACAGACAGATCATGCCAATATAACCGTATTGTAATAAAACTTTTTTTGGTGAAAAAAAAAAAAAAAAAAAAAAAAAAAAAAAAAAAAAAAAAAAAACGACCAGACCGGAACAGGAAATGTTAACTTTGACAGATCTGCATACCTAAGGTGAATAAGAATGTCCCACGAATGTCCATAGGCGCCCAAAATATTATTCGAGCAAGGACCATGGGAGTCATTTGATCATCGGTGGTTGATGGAACAACTTACTGTCCATATTAGGCGAAGACAGAGCTTGAATTCATTACCGTGAGGAGTTAGTCTCTCAAGATGATGAGGCTTTTATGATGGAATGGCAAATAGAATGCAATATTACAAAAATCATATTAATTATAAACGTTTTATATGTCATTATATTTTGTATTCCACCGATTTTGGAAACTATATAGCAGGTTTACCGAGTGGGGGCGGGAATTGAAAATAGATAAGAAAAATAAAGTAAAGCCTTGTATATATTTTTGTGATATATTTTTGAAGAAAAGTACGGACCAGTCTTTATGCTCTACCTTCATTTTTTACTGTTAATACGTGAATATTTTGAAGGCAGAGTTCAACCAGATTCAACCAGAATCATAGTGTGTGTGTGTGTGTGTGTGTGTGTGTGTGTGTGTGTGAGAGAGAGAGAGAGAGAGAGAGAGAGAGAGAGAGAGAGAGGCTGTTGATTATGCAGGTTGGATGGTGAATCACCCTGAGTTGTCATCTCTTATGATATATTGCTTCTCTCGCAGCGATCTCATATATATATATATATATATATATATATATATATATATATATATATATATATATATATATATATGTATGTATATATATATATATATGTATGTATATATATATTATATATGTATCATATATAGTATAGTGTATATTATATATATATATATATATATATGTAGGTATATATATATATATATATATATATATATATATATATATATATATATATATATATATATATATATATATACACACACACACCACACCCACACACACACACACACACACACACACACACACACATATATATATAATATAATATATATATATAGTATATATATAATTATATATATAATATATATATATATTAAACAAACAGCATTTGATCTGTAAAGTGTGTATAGTCTGAGACCATAACATCTTTTACAATTTCACGTTCGGCAGCTGTTCTGTATTTCTTTTTATATTAATTTTTTTGGCATAACTTCCATTCAGGTTTAAATTTCAAATCCCAGCTCATATGTTTTTTTAAGTTTTTTCATCCCTTTTTAATGGAGCACGGCACAGAGGCTTAATGGAAAGATATCAGCAGTATACACGTTGGCAAGTACTGCTTTTGCATAAATCTTAATATTCATTCGGTGCTGAAATACAGAGATTTTTGTGTATATAGAACTGACAGCCGTTTCTGAATTAACAAATATGAAGCAGGGAAAACAAAATACTTTGAAATATTCATCCAACTGGCAAATTTTTCATAACGAAATGGAATTTTTAATAACCTTTTTTCAAAAAAACTCCTATCCCAAAGACATTGTATATAATATAATTAACAAATTAGTAGGTAACTATATCCAACCACCTCCTCCGCTAATGGATGTCCCAAAGAAACTGATGTATGCATCGATTCCATATAAAACAAACTCGAAGTTTTCTCTCAGACTCTCACAAATAATAAAACAAGAAATTCCTTATCTCAAAATTAAACTTATCTCAAACAATCCTGGCAAAATTGGCTCGCTTTTTCATTTCAAAGATCGTCTGCAGGACTTCATGAGATTCAACGTTGTATATAAATTCACATGCGCAGGATGCCCTGCAACTTACGTGGGATCGACTCGAAGATTACTGCAGATGAGATACTGTAGCCATATGGGTTTCAGTTATAGAACAGGTCAAAGAATTAGTAATCCTAAATTTTCTAGTATCAAGAATCATGCCACCAAATGCAAAATAAATGTATCAAAACAGCACTTCTCGATAATAGGTTATACTAAAGACCCGGACCACCTAACTACCTTGGAATCATTAATTATTAAAAGGCTGGTTCCCCCATTGAATAACAATACGTCGGCTTCACCTCTACATCTGGCATAGTCAACGTCTTGGACCTGGCTCTCTCAAGAATCATTCCTTGCTTTCCTTCCATTCTAGTCGGTTGGTACCTCAGTGGTTCTTCTTCTCTTTTATAACTATTTATATCTATTGCATTTTAACATGAATACTGTTGTGAATCCTGTTTTTTAGTTTTTAATATATGCATTTCTCTTTTTACAGACTGAAGATGCACAAAGTTAATGTGCGAAACGTTTTATGATAAATCTTGGCCTTCATGCTTAGTATCAATAGACCTCCTGAACCTCTATATACATACAAATATATATAAATATATATATATACATACATTACATTAGGAAGAACTGCGTTCTTTTTCCTGTTATTATTGTATCAATGCATAGAGCAATTGTGGAAGTGATATATATACAAACATACACACACACACCATATATATTATATATTAATTATAATTATAATATATATAATTATATATATATATATATATATATATTATATATATATATATATATATATATATATATATATATTATATATATATATATATATATATATATATATACTATATATATATATATATATATATATATATATACTATATGTGTATGTGTGTGTATTCTATAGTATATATATATATATATATATATATATATATATATATATATATATATATATATATATATATATATTTATATATAAGAGGTTCAGGAGGTCCATTGATACTAAACATGAAGGCCAAGATTTATTATGAAACGTTTCGCACATCAACTTTGTGCATCTTCAG
>NC_087204.1:875023-882523 GCF_015104395.2 Macrobrachium nipponense
ATATATATATATATATATTATATATATAATATATAGATAATATATAATATATCTATATATATACTATATATATATATATATATATATATATATATATATATATATATCTATGATATATATATATTAATATATATATATAATATATATATATAGAATAGATATATATATATAATAGATATATATCTGATATATTATATATAGATAGATAATAATATATAATCTCTAGATCTCTTATATATATATATATATATATATATAATATATATCTATACAGATATAATATATATATATATATATATATATATATATAGCTATATCTATATATATATATATAGTATATATATTATATCTATAATATATGTTTCTATCTATATAATATATAGATATATATATAGTTATATATATATATATTATATAATATATATACTATATATATATATATATATATAATATATATATATATATATATATATATATAGATCTATTATTATATAATAGATATATATCAGATATATTATCTATATAATATATATAGCTATCTATATATTCTATATCTATATATATCTATATATATATAGATCTATATAATATATATAGATATATATATTATATCTTATATATATATATATATACTATATCTATATATGTATATATCTATATATTATATATATATATATTATATAATTATATATTAATCTATATCTATATATATAATATATATATATATTATATATATATATTATATTATTATATATTATATATATCTATATATATATATCTCTATAGATAATATTATAGATAATATATATTATATAATTATTATATATTAGTTAATATAATATATAATAATATTCTATATATATCTTATAGATATTAATAAATAAAATTAAATAAAAAATAATATATATATATTTATATAATAATATATATATATATATAATATGTATAATTATAGATAATCATATTATAATATATCCTATATATATATAATATATATTCTATATACATACATACCTACATATATACTTACTCGGGGAGTAAGCCTACAAACTACTTTGTTGTTGCTGTTGTTCTTATTGGGGGCATAGGAAGAGCCTAAAAGAGGTTTGAAAAATGTGTTTTGCATTGAGTTAAAGGTACAGGAATTTTAGGATAGGATATTTATGATTTTTTTATTAAAATGAAAATGTAAAAAAAATAAATAATATACATGTTAAACAGTACAGAACAATTATATCTAATAAAATATAGTATGTTTATTTTAATTTTCGTTGGTGAAACAAGGATCTATTTGACCGTAGAGTTTAACATGTTTTAATTTACGTTAATTTAGGAATATAACGTTTACAACTTATGTGTGTTAATCTTGCACATGTCCCGAGTTAGCTGAAGGTCGGATCACGCCTTATTTTCTTTATATATGTATGTATGTGCATAAAATGGTTAGCAATCTCTTTTAGAAAATTAGTCAAGAAATTGTTAAGTGTAATTTCATCAACAGAGAGTACTTTCCCCAGAGGTCATAATTAATTCTCTCTTCGACTTGTTAATGCCCCAGCTTAAGTGTGACAGAGCAACAGGTGTGGATCTGCGACTCTCTCTCTCTCTCTCTCTCTCTCTCTCTCTCTCTCGACCATCGTGGCTCAGTCGATTTTCGACACAATTCTCACTTCATTAAATGTGATTCTCCTACTTGCAAAATGTGCCTCGCTGGAATTCAGAAATCGTATAACCTCATTTCTGATTCGAAGAATATTATTTCGTATAACCTCATTTCTGCTTTATGCGATTCGAAGAATATTATTTCATTACTTGGTAAATGGGATGTGGGACTGGGCAAACCTGGTCCAATAATTACCCCACATTAAAGTGTACATTTACGATCAGTCTATTCATAATCAGATTGACGTTCATTTATTATTGCCATTATTGTAATTGATTCGTACAAGAGTTACTTTTAGGTGAATTTTATATATATATACACACACACACACACACACACACACATATATATATATATATATATATATTATATATATATATATATATATATATATATATATATATATATATATATATATATATATATATATATATATATGTATATATATATATAATACACACGTATAGTATTATATTAATATAACTTAGCTCAATTAATGTAATTATACTGGTAATCCTGACAATAATCTTTAATAATATAGGCGCACACAGTACTAAATATTTTGAACACATAATTCAGCAAGAAAATAATTCATGAGCTTTACTGTATTAGGAATTTGTTATTTATTCGAAACTTGAAAAAAGAATTAAAGACAAACACGTATACCATACAAATCTCTTCCGTATTTGAAATGAAAACAAGGCGTGGCCCGACTTCCTGCTTACTCGGGGCACGTGCTAAAATCTACGATCAAATAGCGCGTTGTTTCACCAACGAAAATTAATATAAATACGCTATATTTTATTAGAAATAATTTTTCTCTACTGTTTAAAATGCACATTATTTATATCTTACATTTTCATTCTAATAAATAAATCATAAATATCCTATCCTAGAAGTCCTGTGTCTTACTCGACGCGAAACAGCTTTTTCAGAACATTTTAGGCTTTTCCATATGGCTTTCCCACCCACACCAAGAAGAAGAACAACAACAATAACAACAAAGTAACTTGTAAACGTACCACCCGAGTAAGCGATTAGTTTAACTTTCTTAGAATTTCCAGTCCGTTGTAACTCTGGTGGGACATAATGGTTACTATTGTAAGTTCTTGTTAACTTTTACAGCAGGGGGATTCAAAGGAGGCCAAAGAAACTTAAAGTTGAGAGAGAGAGAGAGAGAGAGAGAGAGAGAGAGAGAGAGGAAGCTAGTAGTAGGGTTATCAAAATGTCTTCCGGCGAAGTTGTCTTCATTTTCAGATAACCTTCATAAAGGAATCAATGCTGTTTGATAGAGAGAGAGAGAGAGAGAGAGAGAGAGAGAGAGAGAGAGAGAGAGAGAGATAAGGCTATATAGATATATGTAGACTGTACTGGTCATTTTTTTCCAGGTAAATATGTAAATGTAATAGCCACGATGCCCTCCTAACTTCTCGAATTCTTATGCCCGTTTTTGGATAAACTTGTGACCGCAAAGCCTCGAGATCCAACTTCAAAGAAATATGAGAGAAATCCTGATGTCCGGTAGCGGGAAGCGATCCAGTGATACCATAATCAGAACGAGGTCACCTTGCTGACCTGACCACGTCTTGATTATGGTATCGCGAGTTCGTTGCCCTCTACCGGACATCATGATTTCTTTCATATTTCTTTGACGTTGGATCTCGAGGCTTTGTAGTGACAAGCGTATCCAAAAACTAGCGAAGGTATATATATATATATATATATATATATATATATATATATATATATATATATATATATATATATATATATCATGGAAGCACCTAATGTAAATACAAACAGCTTGCAAGTAGGTGGGGCTATATTTGACACAAAGAGGATTCGTTTTTGAAAAATCTCGTGTTTGCGAAACACCTGATATGGATTACATCGTATCGGTAAACAACAATCAACAGGTGTTTCATGAGAGTAAGTTTATGAGTGGCTTAATCTCTCTCTCTCTCTCTCTCTCTCTCTCTCTCTCGTCAAAAATAGCTCGGCTTGTTGCTCGCAAGTGTCAATGAAATGGTTGCATGTTCGTGCGTAAACTGTATAGAATATACCACGAAAGTGCTTGTTCTAAGCCCCTGTTTCACTTACCTTTCTACCGTGGATTTAAGGACATATATAATTTATATTATTTTTCATTACAGGAGAAAAATCTCAATATATGTGCATTTTTCTCCTGTTATGAAAAGTAAATGAGGTGACTGTCTGATAAATACTAAAGCTTATTGGGACAAAAAATAAGAAGGGTCCAGAAACCTTCTCTCAAACCTGGGACTATTCATTCCAAGGGCATTAAATCCTTACCAGAAAATCCTTATTTGAACCAGACGAATTTCGAAGAGCTTCTGAAAGGGCGGTGTTCCCAGATATCAATCCTTTGCACTTATTCAACCGCCTCCCGAGAATCTGGAGAGGTTGTGGGAAGAGAAATTGAAGATTTCAGTAAAAGACTGCATGTTCCAAATATGTTTACACCCGTCCTTTTGCAATGATATGATTGCGGAAGCATTTCGGGTATTTTAAAGTACTGTAAGGTAAATTTTTTTTAAAATGATAACGAAAACTGCATCACAACTATTAATCTTGACCACGCTAAACTACAGTTGAATAAACTGAATAAATAAATTCCTAGGTCTTCTGAAATATATGTTTGTGAGAAATTGAAGTGGGCGTGTCAACGTTGTAAGCTTACGTAAAAGAAAGGGGTTGTAATATTTACGTGATTCTAGAGACAAGCAATTTCTTACCGGACACCGATTGGGCAGGAAACAATAGCTGACTGTTTAAACGCTGATACGCAAGACAGAAAAATTATGTTATGTAAAAAGGGAGATATCGGTTTCGCAACCCGAGATGTAATTGTTTGGAGTCGCTTGGGGAATCCTTTGGTCCCTGTTATTGGCCTCCCGCGTTTGGTAGAGGATTTTTGGAAGTCCCTCCTTCCGGAACATCTTTTTCAGACCTTTTTAGGCTCATTCTTAGACTTTTCCTGCCACCCCTCACACTCCCGCCCTAACAAAAGCAACAAGAATAACAAAGTAGTGGGTAGGCTTACTCCCCGAGTAAGCAAAAAAGAAATTATTTATATTATGAGAACATTTCATCCATAACGTGTTAGATGAATATTATGCAACCTTGTTATTTTGTTTATTATATGAACATAAAGAGTAATACTAACAACTATATACTTGCAGCTGTTAATTTTAGTATGTTTACGAATACTGACCTCATGACCTAAAGGATTACCGATTTACAAGATATTTATGACATATCCTCTAATTTATTTCATCCTCTTGTTTTTCACTTTCCCTTGCTTTTTATTCAATCTTTTCCCCTATTTAATTGTTTATTTTTATTATGGTCTTATCTTCCTTCGTCATCTGCTCCCACTTCTGTTCCTCCTATCTCTTCCTCTTATATATTTCAGATAATCCAGTAATATTCCTGCCTGTCACTCCTCTTTCCTTTTCCCCTCTTTCCCCACCTTTCCTCCCCACCCAGCCACTTTTCTCCTCTTCCTCTTCAGCTCCAACCCCTTTTTTTCTGCCATTTCCGGGTCTTGTTGATCTCTGCATTACCGCGGAAGATTTTTGAACCGAATTTCCTGCGATATTCACGGAGCCCTTTTGAATCGCAATTCGCTGTTAACACTGACGTTGTTTGTAAAATTCCTCAGCCCTATGTATTATTATTATTTTTTTTTTGGTCGCGTTTCAGAGGGTTTTCCCTGAGTATTTTTAACGTTTACTCGTGGAGTAAGCCTACAAACTACTCTGTTGTTGTTGTTGTTGTTGTTGAGGGAGTGGGGGGTTAGGTAGAAAAGCCTGAAAATGTCTGAAAAGGGTGTTTCGCGTTGAGTTAAAGATACAGGAGATTTAGGATAGGATGTTTGTGATTTATTTATTAGAATGAAAATGTAAATATATATAATGTGCATATTAAGTAGTACAGAAAAATTATTGATAATAAAATATAACGTATCTATTTTAATTTTCGTTGGCGAAACAACGTTCTATTTGACTGTAGATTTTTGCACGTTTTAATTGACGTTAAGTTAGGAATATAATGTTCACAACATGTGAGTGAGGGAAAAATCTTGTACGCGTCCCTGGCCTATTAAGCTGGGGTTCAGGTCACGCCTTGTTTACCGTACTTATGCCCAGTCGTCATGTTATTCGTTTAATGGTAATTCAAAAGCAAAAACATATATTTTCTCTTTTCAATGGACTATTTTTTCGATTCCTTTTATGATTAAAAGAAAAGAAAGAATCTATCACAGACATACCTCAACACAGAGAACATACCACAACATTGTGTGCTCTCGGGAACATAAAAGGTCTTTGTCCTTGATAGTCTGAAAAAAATGTGACTTCTATTAGAAGGAAGCACCCTCCCAAAATCCTCTACCGATCGAGGGACGCCAATAACAGGGACCAAAGGATTCCCCAAGTGACTCCAAACAATTGCGTCTCGGGCTGCGAAACCGATATCTCCCTTTTTACATAACATAATTTTTCTGTCTTGTATATTAGTGTTCAAAGTCTCGGGCCATTGTTTCCTGCCCAATCGGTGTCCGATATGAAATTGTTCGTCTCTACAGTCACGTAAATGTTCAAACCATTTCTTTTACTGCTTACAATGTTGACACGTGCACTTCAATTTCACAAACATATATTTCAGAAGACCTAGGAATTTATTTATTCAGTTTATACAACTGTGTGGTTTAGAGTGGTCGAAATTAATAGCTGTGATGCAGTTACCGTTATCATTTTTAAAAATGACAGTTTTAACCTTACAGAACTTCAAAATACGTGATATGCTTCCGCAATCATATCATTGCAAAAGGACGGGTGTAAACATATTTGGAACACGCAGTCCTTTACAGAAATCTTAAATTTCTCTTACCACAGCCTCCCCAGATCCTCGGGACGTGGTTGAATAAGTGCAATGGATTGAATCTGAGAACACCGCCCTTTCAGAGGCTCCTCGATATTCGTCTGGTTGAAATAAGGATTTTCTGGTAAGGATTTAATGCCGGTGGGATGAATGGTCCCAGCTTCTTTGAAAGGTTTCTGGAACTTTTTTTTTTTTTTTTCGTATCAATATCTACACTCCGTGACATAAATAAAAAAGTATCTAGCCACTCCAGTTTATGGGATACGTACATGTTAAACAGTACGGAACAATTATTTCTAGTAAATTATAGCGTATTTATTCTAATTTTCGTTGGTGAAACACCATTCTATTTGACCGTAGATTTTAGCACGCGCTCCGAGTAAGCTGTAAGTCTGGTAACGCCTTGTTCCTCATGGATACTTGAATCCAGGAGTATCTGGCGCTCTGATAAATTATGGGAAAGTTTAGAATAATGTGATGGACGTATTCGAAATTCATGATATCAAAAGTTATGCTATTACCACATTTACCTAGTTTCACTCATCGGTTTAGTGTACATGTATCGTTAATGTAATTATTAAATTTTCAATTAATTTATAGTAAAGGTCTTAAAATTCAGCCTTTTAATAAAGTATACACCAGTCAAGAAAAGCAGAAGTTTAGTATTAACTACACAGGACAGCTCTGTCTGTCACGTACTTATATCTTAGTTTAACCAGACCACTGAGCTGATTAACAGCTCTCCTACGGCTTGCCCGCTGGATTAGTTATTTTTTTGACGAGGCGATGAACCAATTGGTTACCTACCAATGGGACCTACAGCTTCTTGTGGGATCCGAACCACATTATATCGAGAAATGAATTTCTAATCACTAGAAACCAATTTTCTTCTTGGCAGAGCGGGGAATCGAACTCGGGTCTACTGAGGAACT
>NC_087204.1:887523-890023 GCF_015104395.2 Macrobrachium nipponense
ATATATATATATATATATATATATATATATATATATATATATATAATGTAATTACCGCATTTCCCTCTTACTCACACTTTTTGGAAACGCTTGACAACTGTGAAACGTAAGATCCAAATGAAAAACCAAATGAAGAAATTCTGATCTTGAAGAAATATATATAAGTTCTTTCCTGTTCATGCGTTTATACATTGAGGTTTATTTAATAGAACTGTAAGAAACCATCCTCACCATTCCGTTGTCGCTTCGTGTTTAATTTTTTTTTTTACAATAAAATAAACGCATAAATCTACTTTGCCCGCGAGCTTTTACAATTGTTCGCAAATGAGTATTGAAGCGTGCACCAACCTCTTACGGTGCATTGTAGGCATTACTTAAGGTTCTCTGCAGCGTTGATTCGGCCCCTAGCTGCAACGCCTTTTATTCCTTTCACTGTACCTCCTTTCATATTCACTTTCTTCCATCTGACTTTCCACCCTCTCCTAACAATGGATTCATAGTGCAGCTGCAAGGTTCACCTACGTACTGTCAGTTTCTCCTAGAGCTGAATGACCTCGTAGGTCTCAGCGCTTGACCTTTGTCTAAAATTCTGTATATTATTCTATTTAAGCGTGCACCCTCCCATTTGCTTTAGCCTGAATTAAAAAAAAAATGCATGAATATCATGCCAGACTGTCCAAGTTCCTATGCTTCCCTCAGTCATCAGGATATAAAAAAATAAATAAATAAATAAAAAACTAAAAAAGGAAAAGAGAAGAGAAAAAGAAGCTACCAAGCTTGAAGTCGTCAGTTCCCTTAGTTAAATCAAAGAAAAGAAAAAGAAAAAATTCAAATGAAAGAAAGAATTACTCCGGTGTCCTGAGGAGGAGAGATCCCATTCATTACTCCTCACAATGACGTCCTTCTCCATTTCGGATGTCCCAGAGAAATGCTTTTGCCTTTGTGAATCCTTAAAGCAGACGGTTGGGTAGGGCGCTCTGCTCTGCCCTTGAGAATTTCGGATTGACCATTTACTGCGGTTTTAACTATGTTCAGATAAAGTTAAGTTCCTTCATTGCATGAGTGATTGTTTATATTACATATATATTCAGGTCGTTATACTTTTAAGTAAGGCACAATTCATCGGTGTTTAAAGCTTTACGTTTTGTCAGCTAGACTATTCAATACCAATATGCTCTCGTTAAAGTGTCAGACATTCTGAGTCTGAAGAACTCTGGCAATTGTTGAACTTATATTCTTTTTAGTAAGGTTTCTAAAAAAATTTCCAGTTATCATATTTTCATTTTGCACTCCTTTTGCTTTCTAAGCTATTTTTAGTAGTATTTTCATTTGAACGATTTTCGCAAAAGTTATCGATATTATTTTCGTACTTTTACTTTCATTTTTCTTTTTCAAAAGATAACTCTTTAACTTTAAGCATTATAGATTTATGAAAAAAATATAATAATGATTGTGCAAGGTTTATGTTACTTAATCTACCTCGCCACCCAGAAATTATACATTTACACACCAGCAAAATTAAAATTCCATTGTATATTAGAAATTCATCAAACGCCTATACCACAGTTGTTTGGTCCTAATTTGAGAGAAAGTTAGGTGAAAAAAAAAGTTATAATTCACGTTCGTGAATAGATTTCATCACATAATCTGACAAGCGAATGAAAGTGTGTATAAATGTATAGTTATAATCCACGGGAGAGATGAATACGTTCAGAATTTTGGAATGTAATTTGTACTTAAACACAAGACAAAGTTGATAATAGTCTATAAATAGAAAATAATATACATACTGCAGAGTAGAATAAAAATATATATAAACAGTAGTTGCTGTTGTTGTTGTACAGAGTTTTTGAATATAGTTTGCATCTAAACACAAGACAATGTTAATAATGATATATAAATAGAAAATGATATAAATTCTGCAGAGTAGAATAAAAATATATATATATATATATATATATATATATATATATATATATATATATATATATATACTATATAATATATATATATATATATATATATATATATATATATATATATATATATATATATATATATATATATATATATATATATATATATATATATATATATTTTATATATATATGATAATATATATATATATATATATATATATAATATATATATATATATATATATATATATATATATATATATATATATATGTATATATGTATGTATATACACACACACAGTAGTAGTAGTTGCTGTTGTACTGTTGTTGAAATAATCATTAGCTAAGAAAATGTTTTTGCCACTAATAATGATGTATTAAAAGAAAACAATGTTCTATTATTAATATCCATAGTTGGGGGAAAGGAGGGGGGGGGGGCCACCTGACCACCTGCCCCTCACTCTTAAATCCGCCACTGGCCCCAGAATTCGCGTCCAGAGTGCGTGGTCTGAAGTCTGCCAAAAAAGCTCGCTAAATGCGAAAAAGCGTAATATGGCAAAATAGAGTTTTCTTCCTCTCTCC
>NC_087204.1:895023-907523 GCF_015104395.2 Macrobrachium nipponense
CTATCGATGAGTGATCACATTCTGATTTACTCGGGGTGTAAGCCTACAACTACTTTGTCGTTGTTGTTGTTGTTTCGCCTTGAGTTAAAGATGCAGGAACCTTAGGAAAAGGATATTTATGATTTATTTATTCGAATGTAAATATCCAAAAATAAAATAATTAATGTGCATGTTAAACAGTACAGAAAAATTATTTCTGATAAAATATATCGTATTTATTTTAATTTACACTGGTGAAACAACGCTCTATATGACCATAGATTTTAGCACGCATCACGAGTAAGCTGGAGGTCTGATCACGTTTTGTTCAATTATTATCTGATCTAAGTTTTCCCTTTTCCCACATGCAGCATAAAAATACTTCATAGCCTAATAATATCATGAATTACTAATAACACCATTAGTTCATCGTTGGACGAGTGGGTTATGTGCTCGCCTAACGATTCGGTAGACGCGAGTTCGATTCCCCACTCTGCCAACGTCGAATCCGAGGAATTTATTTCTGGTGATTAGAAATTTATTTCTCGATATAATGTGGTTCGGATCCCAAAATAAAGCTGCAGGTCCCGTTGCTATGTAACCAATTGGTTCCTTGCCACGTAAAACTATCTAATCCTGCGGGCCAGTTTTAGGAGAGCTGTTAATCAGGTCAGTGGTCTGGTTAAACTAAGATACACTTAACTTTTTTCTTAACTTTCTGAATATCATTACAAGAATCTTACTGTTTAAAATGGCCATTGATCGTACTTCAAGAAATGAATAAAAGAATGTTGGGCATAAAAGGAATTAGACCTTCGAAGACAAATGGACGGCTGGAAGACTATGGAGAGAGAAGCGTCTCGGGTTCATTCCCACGAGGGTTCCTTGTTCCAGGGGCTAAAAGGATCGCATCTCATCCGTTATGGGACGCTGTAGCAGCATCTAAATCCTGCTCCTGCTTATGGTGATAAAGTTCAGAAGGAACTCACTTAAGGTGTATTCCATTAGATCCAGGGTAGTGCTACTGGGGATTTTGATAAGCTCTTTCAGTCTCAGTTTTGATTTTGGATCAGAATAGACCCAGACTCAAATCGAGTTTTCTGTACAGCGTATAAAACTGTATGAGCGGCAGCCCATAAAGCTATTAGCCACAGCCCAGTGGTTGCCAGATGCACGATCATGGCTAACTTTAACCTTGGATAAAATAAAATTTACCGAGGTTAGAGTTCTGCAATTTGGTTTGTTGGATGATTGGAGGGTGGATGATCGGCATACCAATTTACAGCCCTCTAGCCTCAGGAGTTTTTAAGATCTGAGGGCGGACAGAAAAAGAGCGAACAGACAGACAAAGCCGTTGCAATAGTTTTCTCTTAAACAACGCTAAAAATGGAATAGTGAGTATCATTTGGATTGCATTAATGATTAACTGTGACATTTTTATCGCGTCACTTGTGTATGTGCAACGAATATATCTACCTCAGTAGTAAATCCACCTCACAGGGTGCACTGTAGGCACTGCTTAAGGTTCTTTGCAGCGTCCCTTCTGCTCCCTAGCTCTGACCTCTTTCATTCCTTTTTCTGTGCCTCCCTTCATATTCTCTTTCTTCCATTGGACTTTCCACCCTCTCTAACAGCTGGTTCACAGTGCCACTGTTACGCCTTTCAGACCTTCTAACTGTCCATTTCCTTTTCAGCGCTGAATAACCTCGTAGGTCCCAGCGCTTGGCCTTTGGTCTGAATTCTGTAATCCAGTCCAGTTCGGCAATAAATCAGTGTAGACCGACAGCTAATCTTACCCCACAAGGGCAATCCTGATTGCCAACGTAAGTCAGCATGCAGTGCCTTCTCGTTTGAATAGTGCCAAAGCCATTTCAAGTAAATGCTGTGATTAATTGATCCTCCAAACCAAACCCGGCACTTGGTGCCATCTGCGATGTGGTCGGTATTGAAGCGTCCTATTTGCATAACGTACAAAATTCATTTGCTTTGGACACCTTCTACATTTCTCGATGAGTTTTCAAATCCATCTCCTCATTGCAGTAGTAATTTTTTCTGAAAATTTGTTTGAGTTCCCTACTCTGACTGACTAATTTTTAATGATATTTTAGTTAACCTTATTTTCAAAGGAGAAAGAGACTCATTGTGGTCCTAAAAAGTAGTAGTCATTTTTAATGTTAACAATTTGAATTCCTTAGTGAATAATAGTATTTAGCTCTCTCTCTCTCTCTCTCTCTCTCTCTCTCTCTCTCTCTCTCTCTCACACACACACACATCACGGGTACGAAAAACAACTGAAACAATATAGAAAAGAAACGAGGAAAAAAAAACATGTTAAGAACTTAGGATGACGTTAATGAGAAAGATCTTAACTTGCTAAGACAGTTTCAAGATTTTCATCTTGGAGGCAGATGATTCAGCACTTCTGATGCCCCTTGAGGAACTGATAATTTGAGAAACATTTTGTAAATTCATGAAGCGGCCGACGAAGTCGGCGCTCTCAACACTTCCTCTGAACGAGGCTCATAAATAAGTATGTTTCTGAACGCGGCTTCACTCAGGAGTGTCTTACACGGCCGATCTCTCATGAAAAAAAGAAAGTGCTTCCTCTTAGGATTCTTGTTTTTTCAGGAAGGTCCGTTCAGTCAAGGTTACACGCACACACACACGCACGCACGCACATACATAGACACTCAGACATACACACACACGCACACAGCCCCACACACTCACACACACACACACACACACACACACACACATATATATATATATATATATATATATATATATATATATTATATATATATTATCATATATATATTAGTGTCCATAAAGTCCAAGTACCATTACAAGTATTTATCGCTCAGAAACTATATAACATAGAGTAATATAGTTTTTTTTTTTTGTAGAATTTTCTACATTATCTCAAGTTTACATTCAGAACACTTTCTTCTACCACGAATTTCATTGTTCTATATTATATGGTTTCTGAATAACAAATACTTGTAATGGTACTGGGATTTTATGGACACCCTGTATTTCAATATACGTACACCGAAAAAAAAATCAGATAGAAGAGAGACTTAGAATTGTAAATATACAATTAACAATAAAAAGAATTTTATTTTTGTGGATCACGACTAATAGCAAACAACACAATGCGGAGCTATGTAATAGTCTCATGAAAGACAGAAACATTTTAAGTAAAGGAAGATATACTGGAATGGCCTCACGCGAAATTGAATACAATCCAACGTCTTTGTTGGCTAATGGTGCCAGAGTCATGCTACAACGGTTGGGTAGTACATAGAATTCGTTTTGATATCACCAACATTTATTCTATTGACGTGTAATGAATCCATTATTGATTCCCCCCAGTAGTTGGAGTGCCGTCAGTGCACCTCATGCGGTGCACTGTAGACATTTCTTAAGGTTATTTGCAGCGTGCCTTCGGCCCCTAGCTGCAACCCCTTTCGTTCCTTTTACTGTACCTCGTTTCATATCCTCTTTCTTCCATTACTTTCCACCCTCTCCTGACAGTTGATTCAAAGTGCAACTGATTTGAGGTTTTCCTCCTGTTACAGTTTTCAAACCTATTTACCGCCAGTCTCCGTTTCAATGCTGAATGACCTCATAGGTACCAGGTGTTAGTCCTGTTACACCATTCAGACCTTTTTATTGTCAGTTTCCGTTTCAGCGCTGAATGACCTCATAGGTCACAATTCTCTATTCAGTTTAATTCATTATTGATTCCACAAAGATGCTAAGTTGATACGTTAAAGATAGTATTTGTATTTCATGCAGGAGCCAGTCACTTTAGTGTCTGCCGTTATAAATGACATTGCATTTTGTAAACATTTCGTCCCGTCTATTTTTTGGAAAAAAAAAAAAAAAAAAAACGTTCATCTCCGTAAAAGGCAAGAGCCTCGTACCATAGATTTCCCCCCTTATCTTTTGACGTGTGGATCATCGAGCAACGAAAACTTGGGGGCAACACTATTGGTAATCCATTTTATCATTAGCAGCGAGAGTGCTAAGAACACATCGAGTCCATTAACTTCTTTTCCTTCTCTTTTTTTATCGGAGTTTTGTATGATGAACAGAGTGTGGGTCGTTTGATGGTAAAACTAGATGATGATGATGATGATGATGATGATGGTGAGGATGATGAAACAGTGTTGAGAAAACTTAGTTCTTGGATAATGACAATGATGGTGGCGGTCGTGAATATGGTCCTTAGAATAATGGTGAGCACGATGGGAGTAAAAGTCTCGTTAGCAGAAAAACCGATCAAAGTTGAGTAAATCCTGCTGGTCAGAGAGAGGACTCGGGGATCTTCATCATGAGGGGATAAGTAGACAAGTTTTAAGAAACCAGGGATTCCGTGATTTCAAGAAATCGTCCCTAATACAATATCGGGAAATCGGATGAGGAGGAGTGGGTGTTTCAAGTGAAAGTAAAAAGACCATACTGTTTATTCTATAGTGCAGTCTGTATTGCTATAGAATTCCCCTTAGTTGTGTCTGATTTTGTCCGTTAGTGGGCGTTTTGTCAATTACCTGTGAGTCTAAACCTTTAACAATTGAATCTAATTCTGTTCACCCAATCGTCTGTTCACGTTACGAATTTGCTTTGATACTCCTTGTTATTTTACCTAATCCCCTATTTATGTTCTAATATTGACATTTCCCAAAGAACGTAGTTCAAGGCTAGCCCTAAGTCGGTAGGTTCTTCTGAAGTTAGGACTTCACGCAATCATATCCACTCTTGCCGGAAGGTGTTCTCGTGTGAACCTAACTACTGAACCAGACTTTAGTATCTGCTGCAGGGGATGTCTGTTTATGCATCTTTATAAGATTACTCTCTCTCTCTCTCTCTCTCTCTCTCTCTCTCTCTCTCTCTCTCTCTCTCTGAACGCTTAGTGTCTATTTTTTTCGGGGTTTTCTTTCCCCTAAATCACAAAAACTGTAATACTGTTGGCTACACCTTGACTCTCTTGTCGTACATACATACTTACATACATACACATACATACAAATAAAACAATAGCACCCAATTGTACATTTTAATAAGGACAAATATAATTGCATGTTAGTAAACATTATTTCGCGTTGAGTTACAGGAATTTTAGGATGGGATATTTATGATTTATTTATTCGAAGGAAAATGTAAAAAAAAAATAGGTGATGTGCGTGTTAAACAGTACAGAACAATTATTTCTAATAAAATACAGCGTATTTATTTTAATTTGACCATAGATTTTAGCACGCGCCCCGAGTAACCTGGAGGTCGGATCACGCCTTGTTGAAAGAGAACTAACCTTAAACACTAAGCCTGTGTTCAATGGACGTCAATTTCATTAGTTTAGATAAACAATGAATTACCATTCTTTATCAGCTTACTAGGTTTTAACTAGTGTAACAATAGGCTTCATTAAACGAATATTAGCTTTATTGTGTTTTCCCAGAAATCATTAATGTGAGATCTACAATTATTATTTCCCCGCATATTAATGAGTTGCGTTAACGCTGGAGGAAGTATGGAAGAAGAAGTAAAACATCGGGTACAGGCAGGCTGGAACAACTGGAGAGCGGCCTCGGGAGTTCTTTGTGACAAAAGAGTGCCGCTTAGGTTAAAAGGAAAATTTCACAAGACGGTGGTAAGAACAGCAATGCTGTATGGTACGGAAACAGCAAGCATGAGAAAAGCAGAGCAGAAGAAGATGGATGTGGCAGAAATGAGAATGCTTAGGTGGATGTCTGGGGTAACAAGAGTGGATAGGATCAGAAATGACTACATAAGGGGGTCAACTAAGGTGGTGGAAGTATCAAAGAAAGTGCAGGAGGGGAGGCTGAGATGGTATGGACACCTGTTGAGGAGAGATGAGGACCACGCTGGGAGACATACTATGGGAGTGGAGGTGCAAGGAAGAAGAAAGAGAGGGAGACCAAGAAAGAGATGGAAGGACTGTGTGAGAGGGGAGATTTACATGAGAAGGGAATTGATGAGGCAGAAGCGCAAGATAGAAATAGATGGAAACGGCTCATCCGAAACGGCGACCCCATATAAAAATGGGAAAAAGCTGGGAAGAAGAAGAAGAGTTACTGAATACATTTTATTTTTGTGGTTTCCAGGAACTCATCATCATAAGAATAAGGAGTATTTTTGTTGTCCATATTAATTGCTCGTATTCATGAATACAACATACCAGTAATAGATGAACAACGAATTATGATTCGAGGAATTAATGTCCGGGAAAAACCTTGATCGGGGGAATATATTCCTGGAAGTGGGAATCTCTCTCTCTCTCTCTCTCTCTCTCTCTCTCTCTCTCTCGCTCTATATATATATATATATATATATATATATATATATATATATATATATATATACACATATATATATATATATATATATATATATATATATATATATATATATATATATGTATATATATATATATATATATATATATATATATATATATATATATATATATATGTATATATATATATATATATATATATTATTACACCTTCCACATAATTATAATTATTGTATATATTTTGCCTGACTGTTTTCCCCTGTATACCACTTTCCTTTGTCCTTTCCAAGAAACTTGTTGGTCTTGTTTCACACTCCTTGTTCTTACTTGCTCCGCCCATCCTACCTTTCTTCGACCCTAAATGTAATTTTGAATCAGTCTCCACTCAGCAACTAAACCAAGGACTCTGGTGTCCGGCAGGGAAGCAGTCCACTTTATTGTGATGATCTATAAGCTAAGTATAAGTGATATTGTTGTAAGGGTTTAATAACGAATTGTGCTTTGTTTCAAGTGTTCTTAATTTCAAGTACGATTACTTTTCGAGACGTGGTTGTCACTTGTCATTTGTTATTTATTTTGTCCTATTGTTTTGTAAATACTTTTTGCATTAATATATTTAAATCTTGTTTGATCGTATTCTCATTCAAATACCTTTATTTTGTATTATTATGGTCCACTGAACCCACCTGCTAATTTGGTAAATTACCCTTCTCTCTCACGACTGTAATAATATTATGGGCCTGTCCGGATATTTTTGCTTAACTTCGTGGGTATGTAATAATTGACAACCTCGTTAAGAATCAGTTGTTTGTTTATGTAGTTGGCGATTCGTTATTAAACCTTGCTTGATATAAAATATCCTGAGTTTATAGTTAGTTAGGTGACTGTTTTTGTGTTTGCTAGACCGCTGAAGAATTTATTTTCATAGTGCGTAAATTTTTCGGTGACCGAAGGTGGCCACTTCTGTTTTGGTAAACGACTGCCGGTAACCTTGTTTATGGTTTTCCCTCCCTCCTCTCCTAACTGAGACTCAGTGCGCTGGTTAACAAAAAGTTAATCTGTCGTACCATTGAAAAAAAATAAAAATTCATTTCTCTTGAATCATTTGTGACTTTTACGTGCTTATAGTCTTTCCCTGGGTCCTTAGATACCAGTCTCTTGCGTTATTCATTTTCTGTAAAGTGTAATGAATCTTGTTAATGCCTCGACATATGTGCGTGAAGTTACCGTTCTAATCAAAGTGTAGTAAGTTACGGTTGTTAGCTGAGCGACGGTACTTCCTGTTGACTTCATTTTGGTTTGAACCGGGAGTAAAATACTTCCAGTGCGTCCTTATTCATTCTCATTTTTCCGTATCTAAAATGTTTTGTATAAATTCTTGTCTAATCGGTTACTATTTATGCGTGGTTTATGGTTTCATGCGTGGTCAATGCTTAACTAAGTTGGCTCCAATTTAAGAATTGTAAAACTCTAATTCAGGTATTTATATTGTTCTTGAAGTTTCTTTTTTTTTCACAATGGCGAAGTTTAATACTCAAAAGTTTGTGGGGATCCTTCCTCTGAAATTGCATACTCTTACCGATGCTAAAAAATCTGAATTAATGGAAGTAGCTAGGCATTTAGACCTTGAGTTACGTTCTAGTATGCGTAAGTTTGACATTAGGAAAGTGATAATAGATCACTATATGCGTATTGGAACCTTGGGTGACGAAGCTAGGCAGTATCTTGTTCCAGAAACCCCTTCCCTTACAATTGAACAAAAATTAGAGTTTGAACGTCTTGCAGTCGAGCGTGAAAAAGCTCGGTTAGCTTTAAGACAGGAAGAGTTAGCTTTGCAAGCCGCTGAAAAGAGAAGTGAATTTTCTCTTAAGGAAGAAAGAGAAAAATTTGAAATGGAAAAAGCTAAGTTAGAATTTCAAGCTAGAGAAGAAAAAGCTAAGTTAGAATTTCAAGCTAGAGAAGAAAAAGCTAAGTTAGAATTTCAAGCTAGAGAAGAAAAAGCTAAGTTAGAATTTCAAGCTAGAGAGGAAAAAGCTAAATTAGAATTAGAAGCTAGGTTAGCTATAAAGGTGGAACAAGAGAGGGCTTCAATCAATCTTCAGATTAGGCAAACTGAACAAGAGTTATCTCCCTTTGACCTGACTAAAAATATAAAGTTAGTTCCCTTATTCACAGAGTATGATCCCGAGGATTATTTTCGGGTATTTGAGGAAACTGCTAATCACCTTAATTGGCCTGTTGAACAGTGGGTATGGCTCCTTAAACCTAAATTGTCAGGTAAAGCTGCTAAAGTTGTTAGGCATCTGGATGATACTAATGATTATAAACAGGTTAAGAAAGCAATCTTAGATGCATTTTCCATAACAGAGGAAGGATATAGACAAGCTTTTCGTAAACTTATGTAAATAAACAAATAGCCAAACTTTCTTAGAATTCGCTTCTGACAAGCTTAGAGCTTTCAAGAAATGGCTTAAGTGTGCTGAAGTAAACTTCTTTTGAAGAACTGATTAAATTTAATGGTTCTTGAAGAATTTAAAAGGAAACTTCCCATTAATGTAATGCTCTATATTGAAGATAGGCAGGAGAAAGATTTACTAAAGGCTGCTTCCTTGGCTGACACTTATTCCTTAATACATAAGAGTATTCCTAATAAAAAGCTGAGGTATTTGTAAAACCAGTTTCAGGAAAATCCCAGCAGATTTCGGATAATCCCAAAGGTACTGATAATCCTAAATGTAGTTATTGTAAGAAAGAAGGACATACTATTCGATAATTGTAAAGACCCTAAATGTAAAGGATCTGATAACTACCGTAATGTTTTTATGAAACCCAACGTAAAAATTTTCAACCTCCCAGATTAAACCTGTTTCGCATGTGGCAAGCTAATGTACCCGATGTATTGATGATTTTAAGTCTGAAGGTATAATAACCTTGGGGGAGAAAGAACAGAAGTCTAGGGTCACTATATTAAGAGACACTGGAGCTGCTTTAACTTTGTTGCATAGTAAGGCTTTACCTAATGTTGAGAATAATTTAACAGGTGAGAAGGTGGTTGTAAGGGATCTTACTGGAATCTCATCCATTCCCCTTGCCAGTGTTTACCGTTGATTGCCCACTTGTAAAAGGGAAAGTTGAATTAGGAGTGATTGATACAGAATTGCCGGTAAAAAGGGAAGTAAAAGAGTTTCATTGCTATTGGGTAATGATTTAGCCGGGAAATTAATTGTACCAATTTACTTGTCACTGATACCCCCATGGAGGATAAGGTAGATCTTGAACAAGCCCCAACACATATAGTCACTCGGTCCCAAGCAGGAGAAAAAAGGTAAATGACTTTGAAGAGATAGTGATTTCTTAGCTAAGGTAATGTCTAGAGATAAACTTATAGTTGCCCAGAGGTCAGATCAATCTTTATCTTGTTTGCATGATAAGGCTGTTGATATAAAATCTTTGAATAAATCCCCTTCTTTTATCATAATAATGTATCCTAATGCGATTTTACCGTCCTTCTAACTATTCAAATCTCGATACCTGGAGGTGGAGAAATACCAAATTGTTGTCCCTTCTTCGGTACGCACTCATATAATGGAAATTGCACATGATGGACCCAGGTGGTCATTTGGGACAATACAAAACTTAACTATAGAATACTTGATAAGTTCTATTGGCCTAATTGAGGAAAGACGTAGGAGATTCATAAAGACATGTCATGTATGCCAAATAGCTGGCAAACCTAACCAAGTAATTCCTAAAGCCCCTTACAGCCTATACTAGTTCCACATGAGCCCTTTGAGAAATTAGTAATAGACTGTGTTGGACCCTTGCCCAAGACGAAAGTGGTAACCAATATTTATTAACTCTTATGTGTCCCAGTACTCGTTTTCCAGAGGCCATCCCACTTAAGAATATATCTGCCAAAAATATTGCTAAAACACCTTTTAAGTTTTCTTTACTACTTACGGGATCCCCAAGGATATCCAAACTGATCGTGGTTCTAACTTTACAAGTAAACTCTTTTCAGAAATCCTGAAGGAATTAAATATAAAACATAGCTTATCATCTGCATATCATCCGGAATCTCAGGGAGTCCTGGAACGATGGCACCAAACATTTAAAAGTATGTTAAAAAAGTTTTGTTTAGAGAGCAATCTTGATTGGGATGAAGGAGTAAAGTTTTTGTTGTTTGCTATACGTGAGTCCCCCCAGGAATCCCTAGGTGTTTCTCCTTTTGAAATGGTATATGGGAGGATTATTAAGAGGACCCCTTGCATTAATTAAAGATGAATGGTTAAAAGACCCCCAGACTCTCATCAGACTGTAACTGTTCAACCAATATTTGAGTAACTTTAAGGAAAACCCTTTCCAAAGTCCGTTTTAAAATAGCCAGTGAAAACTTAAGCAAAGCTCAAGATTAAAATGAAAAATAATTATGATCAAAAACTAAAATTAGGAAATTCAACCCAGGAGATCTTGTGTTAGCATACTTTTCCTATCCTGGATCCCCATTTTCCTCCAAATTCTTTGGTCCATATAAAGTAGTTAAAAATGTCAATAACCATACCTATGTGATAGAAACTCCTGATAGAAGAAAAGTACTCAAATTATCCATGCCAATTTGCTTAAAAGGTATCATTCCAGGAATACTGAAAACTGGTTATGGAGACAAAATTGTTAATGTTAATGTTAAGGTCAAGGGACGAGAAACCTGAGTAAGTGAACCTGAATTCATCTATTCGTGGCGTTTTGTAGATAATGATGCTGCCCTGAAAACCTTTGAAACTCATGTCAACATCTTTCTCCTTTTCAATCAACAGAAACTTCAAAACCTTATTGCTCTTACCCAGAAACTTTATGGAGAAAATCCAGGTCAGTGTACAGTTCTCACCCATGACATCGAACTTCTACCAGGAACTGCTCCCATACGACAACACCCTTATCGCATCAGCCCGGCCAAGAAATTAGTAATGAAAGAAGAAGTGGAATATCTTCTGAGAACTGGATTAGCTAAACCAAGCAAGTCACCATGTGGGCGTCTCCCTGTCTATTGGTACCAAAGGAGGATGGCAGCATGCGACTGTGTACAGATTACAGGAGAGTAAATTCTGTCTGATACTGTTAAGGATAGTTACCCTTTACCCCGTCTAGATGACATTATAGACTCTGTGGGCCAAGCAAAGTATGTAGCTAAAATAGATCTCCTCAAGGGGTATTATCAGGTGAAGTTAACATCTAGAGCCAAGCTTATTCGGCTTTCATAACTCCTTTTGGGTTATTCCAGTATGAAGTAATGCCTTTTGTTTAACAAATGCCCCATCCACATTTCAACGCATAATTAACTACACCATCAGGGTCTAGAGGGAGTATTGCATATCTAGATGATATATTGGTGATAGGAGATTCTTGGAAAGAGCTGATGACACGTTTGAATATGCTCTTTGATAGATTAAGAGAAGCCCAGTTAACAATAAATTTAAAAAGTGTTTTTGGACAAGCTACAGTTACTTACTTGGGACATATTGTAGGTGGAAGTAATGTCAGGCCTAAAACTGCAAATGTTAATGCCATTCTTGACTATCCAGAACCTAAGACTAGGAAATCCCTTAAAAGATTTCTGGGTATGGTTTCATATTACAGGAAGTTCTGCCGTAATTTTGCTTCTGTAGCTGCCCCTTTACATAGTCTTACCAGCCCTAAAAAGAAGTATGAATGGGATGAGAAATGTCAGGCAGCATTTGAACATTTAAAATATTTTTTGAGTAGTGAGCCAGTCTTACACAGTCCTAATTTTCTAAACCCTTCTCTTTGCAAGTAGACGCTTGCGACACCGGTGCTGGAGGAGTGCTGTTGCAGGAAATTGATGGGGTACTACACCCAATAGGATACACCTCCAGTAGTTTCAAGCTTCATCAGTTGTCCTACAGTACCATAGAGGAAGCTCTAAGTTGGTTCTTGCTCTCCAAAAGTTTGAATGTTATCTACAAGGAGCTCCTGTCATCCATGTCTATACGGACCACAATCCCCTCACCTTTCTTGAGCGCACCAAGGCCCATAATCAGCGATTACTAAGATGGGCTTTATATCTTCAAAACTTCAACCTTCAAATAAAGCACCTCAAGGGCAGCGACAACGTATTTGCTGATGCCTTGTCACGGGCCCATTCTCAACCTTCTCAGGAGAAGGAAGGTGTTTAACTTTG
>NC_087204.1:910023-917523 GCF_015104395.2 Macrobrachium nipponense
ATAACTTACCTTCTAGATTGTATTTAACAGCGATTTGATGCTCTCTATTCATATGTGATATAAGACCTTTATAAGGTAATTGTTTTACTTCATCTTAATCATTTTTCATTAAAATAAACGACTATATTCTAACTACATAACATAAAAGGCGTAATATGACAGTTAGCTAATGCGTCCCTATAAACGTTGGGAAATTAAGCAGATTTACTCCAGTGGTTAGGAGCAGTCATTCTCTCTCTCTCTCTCTCTCTCTCTCTCTCTCTCTCTCTCTCTCTCTCTCTCTCTCTCTCTCTCTCTCTCAGTATAGTGCCACTTCCGCATAATTGAAAGGCAAACACCAGATAAGGGCAATTAAACACGAATTCCGAACCGAGGCGTCCTTCTTAGAAAAGGGGTCCCTGGGGGTTCGGGGGGAGGGGGGTTATATATATCTAATAAAAGGAGCCCATAAAAACACCAAAATATAGAGAGAAAAATACTATCTTTCAGAGACTGCTATCTCCCTCTTCATGTAGATGAATGAGAAAAGTTTACAGAAAAGGTGGTATTTATACCAAGAGATCCATCCACAGGCAAAGCCATTTTAAGTCACCCCTGCTGATAATCTTCCTTTAATCTTCTTAAGCGTTGGTTGAATGAAAATCTTGTCGATCACATCTGAATCCTATGCACCTTTTGAGATGTTCATTACCTGGCTCTCTTTTATTAAGGCCGATTCCATCATTTGACTCTTGTACCGGCAGTTGCTGCTATAAATTATTCATGACAAACTCCAGTTTATTCTATGGTTATGTTCATTTATATGGTTGAAAATAGCTGAGTTCTGTTGTCCATACCTAACTGACCGTTTGTGTTGTATTAATCTCTGGGGAAGTGATTTACCTGTAAATCCGATGTAAGATTGGTCACAGTCCTGGCATGGGATTTCGTAAACGCCTGTGTCCTTGGGGGATGTCATTTGTTGGACGTTAATCATGGATTTGGCTAAGGTGTTTGGGTAAGTAAATGCAAAAGGGTTAGATTTTCCGAGTTTCTGAGTCACCGTCTTAATCCTGTCCAGGTGAGGAATTTTTATTTTATTGTTGGGTGTATCTCTGGTCTTGTCTTTGGGGGGGTCGGTAGAAAATTACGTTTGCTTTGTGAATTGCTTTCTCAATTATATGGTCAGGATATTTTAAAGACGAAAGTTGCTTACGAATTAGTTCAAATTCTTTTTCCAGGAAATAATAAAAAAAAACTCTGCAATGATAAAAACTTAATGATAAAAACCTCTGCAATAATAAAAACCCAATGAAAAAACTCTGCAAAATTAAGCATATCATATAAGAGGTGATTATTTAATTGGGATGGGCCATCTCTCTCTCTCTCTCATTCTCTCTCTCTCTCTCTCTTTCTCTGTGTGTGTGTGTGTGTGTGTGTGTGTAGACACTGAATACACAGATAAGTGAGCACACGATGTCTCCTCGGATGGACTAACAAGTCTTTGAGACATCTTAAACCTTGTAACTCCTTGTATAGCCCTTTCACGTCCCTGTCTACCCGATAGCACCTCACAGATTCAGTAAGACAACAGTGTCCAGCAAACACCGATCTTGCCTGAATTCAAAGCTCCCTTTGCGAACCAAATCGGTTAACGCGAAACAGGAAGTTTCATTCAGAGAGGAATACCAGTGTGATATTCGTCTTCAGATCTATGATGACTTTAATGACTCGGTAATCCTTTATAAGTTCCTAACTCTACGAGCCTACCCATCATTTTCTTTTATTACACGTTCCTCGTATACCACCCATCATTTTTTTTATTACACGTTCCCCGTATACCACCCATCATTTTTTTTTTATTACACGTTCCTCGCATACCACCCATCATTTTTTTTATTACACGTTCCTCGCATACCACCCATCATTTTTTATTACACGTTCCTGTTATACCACCCATCATTTTTTTTATTATACGTTCCTGTTATACCACCCATCATTTTTTTATTACACGTTCCTGTTTATACCCCCCATCCCATTTTTTCATTTTTTAACACCGTTCCTGGTTATTACCACCCATACATTTTTTTTATTTACACCGTTCCTGTTATACCACCCATCATTTTGCATTTTTTACACCGTTTCCTGTTATACCATCCCCATCCATTTACATTTTTTTTATTACACGTTCCTGTTATACCACCCATCATTTTTTTTATTACATGTTCCTCGTATACTACCCATAATTGTTTTTTATACTTTCCTCGTATACCACACATAATTTTTTTTTTATTACACGTTCCTCGTATACCATGTATACCTAGAGTGGTCCAGGATATCTCCAATAACACCTATAAATTGGTATGGGTTCTTAGAACATTTAATTTAAAACTACGACATTTTTTAAGTCTCTATCTCAGGCGACAATAATTCAAGTATCTTTGTGAGTGGAAATTTATCACTTGGAACACATGGCTCGGGCAGCTTCCTGGATGTCAGTCAGTGTAGAGGAATTTGACCTCGGTGTCCTTTAAAAGAAATAAAAACACTTTTCCTGTAAAGAAATACAGATTTTCTGTGATATTTTTGAATCACCGATTTCATCAGAGATCTATAGCCAGACAGAAGAGGCTGTGATTGATCGTAGCTTCTGAAAGGGCCTTCCACGTATTGCAGGTCTTTGACCTGTGACAAGGACCTTGTTACATAGCTACAGGAGTCTGGAAGTGTCTGGAACTCTCGTTTCTTGTAAAGGGGTCCAGTTGCTTAAACGTCACGTTGATATATGAAACATAGTTCCAGGAATAAAGTTCTAACAAGGTTGGCTTGTACAACACTCTCTCTCTCTCTCTCTCTCTCTCTCTCATACTGAAATATTCGTTGTTGTAGAATTTCGTTAAAGACGATGATTTAAAAATGTCAAGCGGTAAATTTGGTAGATGCATAATGATTAGTGTAAATGATCGCTCATACTTCCAGTTATTCAGAATTGGTAATAATTAAGTAATTTCAAAGATCTTTCGATCAAAATATATACTAACATTGATTCTACGAGGTTAGATGATTTTAGGAATAATCCAGGTGATAATCGTCACAATATTCCACATATCGTAATGATATGGTCTTTCTCTCTTTGTTGAGGGACTTCTTATGTTTCTTTCTTTTTTTTATATTTTCTGACAAATGATTCTACAAAAAAATAAAGGGACGAGAGAAGGTTTTACTTATGGTTGTAGGTAACTATATAAAAAAGTAAAATATAGAAAGAAAATTGTCTTAAGGAAAAATAAAAATAAAATAAAATGTCATAAGGAAGAACTCGAATTCCGTCGCCACGATCGTCAATTTGCACTTCTGACTTTCTCCTCCTTGACGGAATTTCTTCGTTCCCAGTTTTCCCTTAACATTTACTTTCCATGAAACACGCAACTCTGTCCCCCTCCTCTCTCTCTCTCTCTCTCTCTCTCTCTCTCTCTCTCTCTCTCTCTCTCTCTCTCTCTCAAAGCCTCCCCTTTCCCTGTCTGACATACTGACGGACATTTCCCCAAGTGGTATTTTGATGTTCGAGTTTTTAGCAAACATTCTCACTGACATTTCTTGAACGTTCAACCTGTATGACTTTGCAGTTGGAAATTAAAGAAGGCTCTAGTTATTCCCAGTTAAACATATAATAGTATTCAAAATCACAAGTCTTCCTTTTTTGTGTATATATCTATATATATATTATTATAATATATAATATATATATATATATATATATTATATATATAGTATATATATATATATAGATATATATATACATATAATATATATATGTATATATATATATATATATATTATAATATTATTATATATATATATATATATATATATATTATATTATATATATATATATTAGATATATATGGTTCCTCCTGGGAATGGACTCTTTTGACTTCGAAGCGTCAACTTGAACACAGTCTGCATCACGGCAGTGGAACGAATATAAAACAAATATAAAACATCTGTCTTGTATTATTCAAAAGTAAGATTCACTGTTAATTAGCCGTCTGACCATCGTCCTCAAAAGTTAACTTCGACGCTAATGCTCAGGTAAACGACTTGATATTATATTGCCGTCAGTCATTTGATAAATATGGATTTTAAATGACGTTGCCTAAAATAGAAATAGTTACCTAGGTGGGGCGTAGCATATAAAAGTCGAAACTCGCAGACAGACAGACCAGAATGTGAGAGCTAACTGGTCAACCGGTGGCAGAGAGAGAGAGAGAGAGAGAGAGAGAGAGAGAGAGAGAGAGAGAGAGGAGAGAGCAGGCACTAGTGCTATGTGTGTAACGAGAAATATTTTTTTCTGTTTATTGTCCAATTACTCGAATTCCAAACAACGGAATTGGGAAACTGTTCCATTTTCGTTTTTGGTGAATTTGAACGGTTATTGGGCTGGTCGGTGGACATTTTATGCCCCCCCAAAAAAACATCAGTTTTTATACACGACTTTGGGAAACTGATATTTTAATGATTACCTTTTTACTTAACTTTGTTGATAAATAATTTTTATTTTCGCTTTTGTGCAGCTGTGCGTTATTGAAAAGTTAGTCGTTATTGAGAAGTTAGTTTTATATCAGTTAATTAAAATATTTTTTTATCTTTCTTTGTTGCTCTTGGGGTGATGGTTTCATTGTTTGATGTTGCCCTTTTTGGGAGTTAAATCTCGATCCGTTTTCTTCCTGGAAGTTGAATCTCTATCCGTTTTCTTTCTGGAAGTTAAATCTCGATCTGTTTTCTCTCTGGAAGTTGAATCTTGATCCGTTTTCTTTTTGGAAGTTAAATCTCGATTCGTTTTCGTCCTGGAAGTTAAATCTCGATTCGTTTTTTTCTGGAAGTTAAATCTCGATCCGTTTTCTTTCTGGAAGTTGAATCTTGATCCGTGTTCTTTCTGAAAGTTAAATCTCGATCCGTTCTCTTCCTGGAAGTTAAATTCGATCCGTTTTCTTCCTGGAAGTTAAATCTCGATCCGTTTTCGTCCTGGATGTTAAATCTCGATCCGTTTTCTTCCTGGAAGTTAAATCTCGATCTGTTTTCTTTCTGGAAGTTAAATCTCGATCCGTTTTCTTTCTGGAAGTTAAATCCCGAGCGTTCTGGTTGATTTTCGGATACATGATGAATGATAAACGTCAGCAGTTTATGTTTATTTTCGTTTGTGATTATCTTTTAGTGTATTTCCAAGATAGGTCATTTCTTTCAGAATGACCTCTTTGTGATTGTTCTTATTATTGTGTAAATTGTAATAACAAAACGCGACATACGAAGTTCATATTATTTCCTAGATTGACAACTGACAAGTTATACTTTAGTATCCCATTTTAATGTTTTGAATCTAATGAGTTCTGAGTTGTAGAGGATGATATTAAGAAAAAAATAATCATACACCGGAATAAATTTCACACCGTTAGGAATTCCTTTTAGTATAGACAGTATAGACAGCCCAGTTTAAAGCTCCCGTGATGAAAACAGCTGTTAACAAACGGAACTCATAAAGTCCAGCGTTGCAGGTCAGAGATATTTTACAGCTAGAGAATTTGCACGAAAAAAAAGTTAATTAAAACGCTTTTTCCTGTTTGAGCTCTCACTCCTGACGACGCATGTCAATATATATACTGACCTATATACTGACCTTCTGTTAGACTGAAGAGTTCAGCAGAGCGTTGCAATGCATCTGCTTTTTGTTGTATATTATTTCATAATGGCAGTAGGCATTTACATGCTCTATTTACTTACTTCAGAGTAATGAATGTCTTGATCTTATGCATGGAATATACATTTATACACATGTATGTACGTGCATGTAGGTATGCGTACATTTATGTATAGTTCTATAGTTCAGAGGAACAGTTGTAAGTAAGTACAGTGGACCATTGAATAGATATCTACCTGTTGCATTACATCTTACCTTCTTATTATGAATTAATAAGTACCTTCCTATCAGGAATTAATAAGTACTTCACGCAAGAATAGTCAAGGATCTAATTAACGGAGGTTAATTAAATAGCTCTGCTTACAAGACGAAGCGAATACTCTCGCAGATCAGTATTCCCTACAGCATATGCAAGCACACATAAATGCGCGCGCTCACAAGCACATATTATCTCTTTGAGCCGAGTTCGTACTTAATGATTAAATCCAGAGTACTTTCATCGTTATCTACCCCTCTGTTCTCCTTCTCCCATGTAGAATTTTGTAGACACTGAATAGATCAAAAGGAAGACTTTGTCGTTTACACAGGAGAGTAGTGAATGATGAACTAGTTGTAAAAAGTTAAAGCATGCGAAAGAAACGTTCCAAAGTAAACGACGCTAAATAACAGTAGATCGTGGCAGAGGAATGAATGTAAATCTAAATTTTCCAACCTGGATTGCACGAGACACCCCCCGCCCCCCCAGGTTCATTTTAAGCCTCTCCGTGAAAAAAAAGAACGGGCGCGTACTCGAATTGCTGTTGACCCAATGCATTTTGCTTCTTCAAAGTGAATTAAAAGCAAATATACTTCGCTGCATGAAAACCGTTGTGCCTCAGTGCAACTTTTGTTTTAAATCAGTCCATCGGTTTATGAGAATAAGCGTTGGTTTCTTTATAGATAAAAAAAAAAAAAAAAAAACAATAATAGCAAAATTTTCGTCTCTATATGAGCTCGGAGTAGTAGATAAACAATCACTTAAAACCCCAAAGGAAGAGGAATTAAAATTTACTGGTAACTTACTATTTCGTTAAAGATTATAATCTCGATTTGATATTAAAATGAGAGTAAAATTACGCTGGAGGTAAAGGATCCTGGAATGATAGAATCCCCAAAGCTGATTAGTGTTATGTCAACAACAACAACAGCAACCGCTGGATGACGTCTTTGTGGAGCTCTTTTGCTTGATTATATTTTCAATGGTAATTCATGGAATCTAGTTAAACGAAACACTATTTTTTATGTTTTTTTATGAGGTTCAGTTTCCTTGTTTTGCTAATTGTGCAGTAATCTTATTTATTATTTTTTTTACCAACGCGTATTGAAAAGGTACGGCATGTATTTTAGGAAAATTCCTTAAAAAAAAAAAAAAAACTGGCTTAATAATCTTAAAGAGGAATATTATCCTTTCTCCGAAACATGTACGCTAATTATTTCCGAACAAGACGAAAACACGAATACGTCAAACGAAAGAGAGAGAGAGAGAGAGAGAGAGAGAGAGAGAGAGAGAGAGAGAGAGAGAAGAAATTCCAACCATCTTACTGTCAATCTCCGCTTAAGCGCTGAATGACCTCATAGGTCCCAGCGCTTGCCCTCTGGCCTAAATTCTATATTCAATTCAGTTCAGTCGTAAAAGGCACCAAGTCGATGTACGTAAATTACTTTCGAACAAGATGAAAACACGAATACGTCAAGCGAGAGAGAGAGAGAGAGAGAGAGAGAGAGAGAGAGAGAGAGATTTCAACCATCTTACCGGCAATCTCCGCTTCAGTGGTGAATAGCCTCAT
>NC_087204.1:922523-925023 GCF_015104395.2 Macrobrachium nipponense
AAATGAAACGGCCAATTTCACAGGGTTAAAACAAAGGGAAAATTTGCCTGGGCGGGTCCAACGTTCTATTTTGCGCTCATACTTATTCTCTGCATCCTAAGCTACACGATTACTTTCGCGATGAATAAAATCATCCCCAGCACGAGTCCTTCGCCAGCAAAGTAGAGTTGAATATCCTTCGGGTCGTAATTGTCGGAAGTATGTCCCTTTTGTAGTCGATTTCCGACAGCCGCAGGAGCATTCCGCATTAAAACGAGATTAACGACGGGATACGGGTGTCGGTCGAAGAAGTCCATGATGGTGCTTATTCCTTTCACATTGTAGGCGGTTGTTACTCGACTGCCGTCGTCCGCAGCGACGGACGATTTTTTGAAGTTGTGATGTGAAACTCTCGTACTGCAGGATACTGTAACCAGGTTCCATTAATCAGCCTGCAAGTGAAATTATACTTGTCACAAGGGCAAAGTAAATTCAGACGACATCCAAATACAAGGGAGGGGAGAGAGCCATTTAGACCAGACTTAACCCACATGAATTCGCTGATATTTTATGGAATTCAAAAGAGAGCTGCCACCACTTTTAGGGCTTTTGCCTTGTATAATAAGGCGCCCTGTGAGGTAATGTTAGACTTGCGATAATCTTACGCTAAGTCGGTTGGTATTACACTTCCATCTTCAATGGAGTGTCTTGGGGTTTGTAGATTACTTACGAAGTCGGGATTATCTTCTTGTTTATGACGACGATGTGTTAAACTCATGATGATTCGGTGAGGAGGTTCTTGTAGAAAACACGAAGTATAAAAATATATATATTCTTCTTAGTTTACATGGTGAAGATCAGGTATGATTGTACAAGTCTTCTAATAACGATAGCTTGATCGCTTCTGCCAATGATGATGGCTAATTCTATTCTCTCTACATGATAAAGCTTAGGTAAAGAGGTACAGGTCTTCTAATGACGATAGCTAACTCTATTCTGCTTTACTACCATCTCGGTTACCAGTCATAAAGGAACAGACAGTAGTTCGAACATATGAACATACATACAGATGACATAGTTACATACGAACACACAATCAAATGAGACCCACGCCTACAGTATCACGTAGGCCGTTTGAATTATAGGTCGCGGTAGTTGTCTCAAGCAGAGAGCTTGACTAATGTTTTCAAAACAAATGAATGAACACAGGTGACGGCATGTTATCTTAGCCTACATACTTTATGGTATACGTCATCTTAGCGTCTCTAGTCTGATCACATTCCTGCAAGCAATCTGGTTGACCTCTTTAGTTTTAGTCTTTTATATATATGGACTAACATTCCATATTTTTATTATGTAAACACTTACATATATATATATATATATATATATATATATATATATATATATATATATATATATATATATATATATATATATATATATATGGACTCTATACCCTGTTTCATGTTTAATGCCATTATTGTTAGCAGAAGCAATACAATTCAATTGCTTTAATAGCAACGTATTTAAATTTTGTATTATATCTAATGCTCTATAATTAATTATAATTTTTGTACGTATGAAAAATATAGAGTTACAATCAGAAAAATCTCCCAGAGAGAGAGAGAGAGAGAGAGAGAGAGAAGAGATTGAGAGAGAGAGAGAGAGAGAGAGAGATATTCCTGAAAAACAAACGAGGAAGATCGAGGAGATTTCAAAACTTCTCCTTTCTGGGTTGTCTGTCCTTCGATAACACCGATTTACCGAGGACAAGTCACCGAAAGCCAAAAATGGAAAGCTCAGAGTCCAGCCCGATATTCATGGTGAGAAAATTATTATTATTTTTTTTTTTTTGGGGTGGGGGGGGGGGCGAACAAATACATAAATAACTAATAATTACCTTTTGAAAGCCATGGAAAACAAAATAAAAAAAAAAATAAGGTATTTATGCATTTATGCAGTCCAAGAAGGGATTCAAATTTCGCCATAAATATGTAGCATGAATTATTTACGTAGCTCAGTGTTCCTTTGGGTTCCAAACAAAGGCGACAAAAATGGTGCCGCGCCAAAAAATAAAACTAAATAGACAGATTTTTAATAGCTCAGATTCCTGAAAAGGACTTGAATATTTTGGTTATTGATTTTTCGCTTACTCGGGGAGTAAGCGTACAAACTAGTTTGTTGTTATTGTTGTTGTTGTCGTTGGGGGGAGCGCGGTAGGAAAGCCCTATGGAAAAGCCTAAAAAGATCTGAAATAGGAGTTTCGCGTTGAGTTAAAGATACAGGAATTTTAGGATAGGATATTCATGATTTGTTTATTAGAATGAAAATGTAAAAAAAAAAATAATTTGCATGTAAAACAGTACACAACAATTTTATGTATAATTTGCAGCCCTCTAGCCTCAGTAGTCGTTAAGATCTGAGGGCGGACTGAGACAGACAAATAGCCACCTCAATAGTTTCCTTTTACAGAGAACTGAAAAAGGCCAAATTGCAAAGACTGATCCCACTTGAGACA
>NC_087204.1:930023-955097 GCF_015104395.2 Macrobrachium nipponense
GCAGTATATTTTTTCGTAAATTGATTTGATCTCCTCTTCACTCCCTTACTTTCAAAGTAGACGATACGTATTTTATAAGAGACAAGAAATGCGTTTCAGAATCGCCAAGTCGAGAGGAGGAATTATCTACCTGGCATTAATTGAAATTATCTGTTTTCTGATGGCGACAACTGTCAGGGGCTTTGCTGCCCCCTTCCCCCTCCTTTGACCCCTAGAGATTGGGGCAGGATGGGGGGCGTCGAAGGGAAGCAGTCGAAATGTTTCGCGATATCAGGTCGACTTTGTGGAATTCAAGTCTTGATATGCTTCATTATTTCAAAAGTGTGCCGATAATTAAGATCTTAAAGACATATAATAATGATATATTGGGAAAATAATCATATATTGTAAAAATCTGTTGTTTAGGCATGAATGTGTATTTAATTTGACGAGAGAGAGAGAGAGAGAGAGAGAGAGAGAGAGAGAGAGAGAGAGAGAGAGAGAGAGAGAGAGAGAGCAAATGCAAAATATATGAACTTCGTTCATCAATATTATTCTTAAAGTCATTTCATCTTTTGTGTGTATATTGTGACGGCTTTATGGCCAAGGTTCAGAGAATATAAAGTTCTTCCATAGGTCACATAAAATAAAGGTTTAATTTCAAAACAGAACAAAAATTAGCACTTTAATATTTAATAATGAAACAAGTTTACATAATTACGTTAATACCTCTTACCGCATAAAACAAGAAACACTCAAACAATCCTGCACCGCACAAATAACAAAATAAATAAACTTAATACTAAATTTTAAAATATACGTTACGTTACCAGTTTCACAAAGGTTCACTCAAAATTTATATAACAGAACATTAATACATTACAAAAAACTGAAGAATAAGAAGACAGCTACTCCAATAGGACACTTATCACAGTAGAGGACCAGGTGAGACTAACTATGCAGGAAATAGGTGGTCCGAAGAAAACTAAAAGAATGCGGGGAAAACCAAAAGCACTCTGAAAACGGGACAACTAAAAATGTAACTAGGGATCTTAAAAACAGGTACAGGAATGAACTGTACATTTCCACAAAAATGAAAATCATAGCTATACAAAATTAAGATGTCAATCTGGCAGATGGGTGACACCTCCCCCTTAAAAGACGAGCTCAACAGAGTGGCTCGTAGAAAAGAGGCCAATAAGGCGAAGACTGACGATACTGTAGACTGGTAAAGGGGGTATCATGTTAAGGAGGCAGTCGCGATAAGGCATCTGCCATGATGTTCTCTGTTCCTCTGATGTGGCGGATCTGCAGAGGGAACTTCTGCAGATAGATGGACCAGCGTAGTAGACGTTGGTTGTGGGACTTCATCTTGTCGAGGAAGGTCAAGGGGTTGTGGTCGGTGAAGACCAGTACCTCAGCAGCACCTAGTAAGTAGCATTCATATTTTTGCAGGGCGAGTACCAAACTAAGTGCTTCCTTCTCAATGGTGCTGTAGGACTTTTGGTGAGGCTTGAACTTAGTGGAGGTGTAGCTGACGGGGTGAAGTATACCGTCTGACTCTTGGAGTAGCACCCCTCCAGCTCCTGCATCACTAGCATCTATTTGAAGGATAAAAGGCTTTTTAAAATCTGGGGATTTAAGAACAGGGTTGTTTATCAAAAACAGCTTTAAGGCTTCAAAAGAGGCTTGACATTCTTCAGTCCAAATGAATTTAACTTTGGGACTGGTTAGAGATGTTAAAGGGGCAGCAACTGAAGAAAAGTTCTTACAGAATCTCCTGTATATGAGGCTAACCCTAAGAATCTTTGTAAGGACTTACTGGTGGTCGGAACAGGGTACTCTAGAACAGCTTCTACAATGGCAGTTTTTGGTCG
The DNA here is from genome assembly GCF_015104395.2 of Macrobrachium nipponense. Classification (NCBI taxonomy): domain Eukaryota; kingdom Metazoa; phylum Arthropoda; class Malacostraca; order Decapoda; family Palaemonidae; genus Macrobrachium; species Macrobrachium nipponense. Next base: position 931,880 of record NC_087204.1, read on the forward strand.
AACATTACCATCCCCAACAATGTGGCCCAAGTAGGTAACAGTAGCTTTACAGAACACAGATCTTTTAAGATTTATGGTTGATCCAGCCTCTTCTAACCTACGGAACAAACACTTGAGCCTATTCAAATGTTCTTCCCAAGTCTGTCCAGTGACTATTATATCATCAAGGTAACAATAAACACCTTCCAAATCTTGGATGATAAAGTTTACAAGGCGCTGAAAGGTAGATGGGGCGTTGGTAAGGCCAAAAGGCATGACCTCGTACTCAAAGAGTCCAAAGGGTGTAATGAAACCAGATATTAACTTAGCTCTTTCAGTTAATCCTACCTGATAATAGCCCTTTAAGAGGTCTATCTTCGTTACAAACTTTGCTTGTCCTACTGAATCTATTAAATCATCACTGAGTGGCAAAGGGTAGGAATCTTTAATTGTGACATTGTTAATCTTTCTATATTCTGTACAAAATCTGTAGCTACCGTCCTCTTTTGGAACTAGGATGCAAGGTGAAGCCCATGGTGATTTACTCGGTCTTGCTAGACCATGCCGGAGAAGATATTCGACTTCCTCCTTCATTTTGTTCTTCTTCTCAGGACCCACACGATAGGACTGCTGACGAATGGGTGTTGTACCAGGAACCAGCTCGATGTCATGTAGCAGCAAATCACTTTTCCTGGGAAAATCATTAAAGAGTGTTGAATTGCTAGAGATTACATTCTTTAAGTCTTGCGACTGCCAAGGAGAGAGGTGGCTCAAGAATAGATCCAGGTTATTTAGAACCTCTGTATTTGTTTGTGGCATGGAGGAAGCAATAAGGTCTTCCAATGAATTTTCCTCTCCTGGTGTGTCTACCTTAAAATTAAGATTAACAACAGTCTCACTAGAACTATTTCCAGTTTCCCTAGAGTGATAAGCCTTTAGTAAATTAACATGAATGATCTGAGTGAGTTTTCTACGATCTGGAGTTTTGATAATGTAGATATTATTGTTTACATTTTTTATGATGGGATAGGGCCCACAAAACTTAGCTTTAAGAGGGGAACCAGGGACAGGAAGGTAGGCTAACACCAGGTCATTAGGTTTAAATTTTGAGACTTTACAAGCTTTATCATAGTTTCTCTTCATTAAGATCTGTTGATCCCTTAATTTCTCCCCAGCAATTTTCCTAACCTGCATTAATGTGCTTTTAAGTTTATTCATATATTGTTGAATGGTTTGGCTAGACTCAGAAGGAGTGTTCAACCATTCCTCTTTAATTACTGAAAGAGGGCCTCTAACTGACCTCCCAAACAACATCTCATAGGGTGAAAAACCAAGGGACTCGTGGGGAACTTCCCTGATAGCAAACAGAAGAAAATCAATGCCCTCATCCCACTCAAGTTTACTTTCAACACAAAATTTCCTGAGCATACTCTTGAAAGTTTGGTGCCAACGCTCAAGGGCACCCTGAGACTGGGTGATAGGCAGCAGACAAAGTTTGTTTAATATTTAGTTCTTTAAGTACCTGGGCAAAAAGGTCACTGGTGAATTTGAAACTATCACTTTGTATTTCCTTTGGGATACCGAAATTCGTGAAAACTTTAAGTAAAGAATTAGCAATGTTCTTAGCAGAAATGTTATGAAGAGGGATGGCAATAGGGTATCGGGTCGTAGGACATATTATAGTGAGCAAGTATTGATTACCTTTCTTGGTTTTTGGTAAAGGACCAACGTTATCTATAATTATCTTACTAAAAGGTTCATCAGGGACCAATATCGGTTGTAAAGGTGCCTTGGGTATTACCTGGTTAGGTTTTCCTGATATCTGACATACATGACAAGTGCGAACAAATTTTGCTACATCCTTTTTCATATTGGGCCAAAAGAAACTATTCAAAATCTTACAATAGGTCTTATGAATTCCTAAATGTCCTCCATAGGCATCATGAGCTATTTCCATTACAGAATTCCTAACAGAAAGAGGTAGCACAATTTGTCCGCTTTTTCACTCCAGGTGTCTTCACTAGATCTCTTAGGGGACGGTAAAACCTCATTAACAAATCAGATTCAAAGTAAAAACATGGGGATTTGTTAATCTCACTTCTAGAAACCGCTTGGTCATGAAGCTTACTTAAAGTGTTATCGTGCTTCTGAGCTTCAATAAGGTTATCTCTACTCATAACATTTCGTGCTTCGAAATTTACAGAAGTGACTTTAGATTCCATACGAACTAGATTTCTGGCTACGAGTGACAACACATGAAGGATTTACAGAGCAATTGGGATCAGGTTCAAGGTTTTCACCTACAGTTTTTCCATTACAATGACATTGGGAACTACCAAACGTCCTGCAAGGTCATTAGCCAATAATAAAGTTACACCTTTTACTGGAAATTCAATATCTCTTATGCCTACCAGCACGTTACCCTTCTTTATAGGACAATCAAGATGAACATTAGCAAGGGGAACTTTAGATATTTGTGAAAGGTCTTTCACGAGAAAATGTTCATTAGTTACGTTAGCTTCAATATTTGGGAGAGCATTCCTCAAAAAAAAGTAAACTTTGCGAAGCACCTGTGTCACGAAGTATCCTGACTTTATACTTATCCCCATCAGAGTTCAAAGCTACAGTTCCATCAAAAGTAAAAATCATCAAATAGATTTACAGGCTTTTCAGAATGGATATGGGAAACAGGCTTAATCTGACCATCTGTTTTACCTTTAACGTTAGGAAAAGGGTTAAATGGGTTCCGAAAAGGCAAGGAAGTTTTACATTTAGGATCTGGACAGTTTTTAATTGTGTGACAGTCTTTCTTACAATAACTACAACGTACATTAGACGCTTTTGCCGTATCAGTCAGAGTTTCAGAGTTTTTAACTGGAGATGGTTTTACATTCTGGTCGGTTCTCTTACTGTTGCCAAATTTATGTATTAAAGAGTAAGTGTCTGCTAGAGAAGCTGCCTTTAACAAGTCTTTTTCTTCCCTATCCTCTAAATACATCATAATGTTCAAAGGAAGCTTTCGTTTAAACTCTTCAAGTACAATCAAATTCTCTAATTCAGCAAAAGTACTTACTGCAGCAGATTTTACCCATTTCCTAAACTCCATTAATTTCTCTGAAGCGAATTCTACATAAGTTTGAGTTGTGAACTTCGTTTTGTTACGAAAGGTCTGACGATATCCCTCGACAGAGATTGAAAAAGCATCCAAAATTGCTTGTTTAACATTCTGGTAATCTGTAGTATTTTCGAGATGTCTACAAACTTTCGCAGCTTTCCCAGTTAATTTCGGCCTTAATAGCCAAACCCACTGATCGCGTGGCCAATCCAAATGCATGGCAGTCTCTTCAAAAGGCTTAAAATAATCTTCAGGGTCATAATCTGTGAATGTGGGAACCAACTTAATGTTTTGCTAAATCAAAGGGTTTCTCCTGAGCTTCCAAAACCGAAATTTCATGTTCCTTATTCTCTCTAGAAAGCTTTGCTTTTTCTTGTTCAAATTTAAGTGCTAACGACGCTTCATAGTCTAGTTTTTCTTTCTCTCTGAAGCTAACTGAAGTCTAGCTTTCTCCATCTCGAATTCTAATTTAAGTCTCGACATTTGTCTCTCAGATTCTAATCGTTTCTCTTCGGCTTGTCTCTCCAACAATGCAAATTGTCTCTCTGATTCTAACCTTTTCTCTTCTGCTTGTCTCTCCGATTCTAATTTCTGTGCCGCAAGTTTCTCGCGTTCAAGGGAAATGCGCTCATATTCTAACTGCTGCTCGTGGGCTAGTACTGCTGGTTCACGAGTTATATACTGTCTAGCTTCATTGCCTAGTTTACCCACACGCATATAATGCTCAAGAATCTGGTTGCGAATTTCATTCTTCCGCATGCTACTCCTAGTTGCAATTGACAAATGACTAGCTAACTCGAGCAGCTCTAGTTTCTTAGCATTTTGGATACTAGCTAACTCAGCAGAGGGATCCGCAGCAAACTTCTGAACGTTAAATTGAGCCATGGTTAAAGTTAAAGAAAACTTCCTTTAGTAAACAATTGAATTCCTGTTTTACCATTATAATATACTAACACGTTCCTGCTGCCATTCAAGTAAATGCATTACAAACCACAATACAAAATTATGTTAGCGAGTTTATAGTTTCCCGACAAAATTACACAACAAGCATTACAAGTAATAAGATTATTTTAGGGTTTTTTAGGGAAAAGGGACAGTCCCGATTCGAAAGCAAAAGGTAATAAAGAACACGAGGGAGTGAAAACAATTTTTACATTCCCGATTCAAGCTGATATGGAGGAACTAAGGAAATAACCAGTTGGTCCTAAACAAGCGTTATTTACTCCAAACAACTTGAATGAAAACTTACAAACTTTGTACGTCGGCGCAGAGAAAAAATAAAGTAAATAAAGGTTTAAACGATTCCTCACCTATCGTCTAAACTACGCGATCCTGGTATCGTCCAACCCAGGGGAAATGACTGCACAAGTCGTAGTTGTAATTATAAAAGGACAAAATATGGATAAGAGCTTCCGGATAGCTCTCGTGAGTCTATGAGTCGTTGACTCTGTGAGGGCGAAAATGAAAAATATACTACTGAGTTAGCATTACCCAAAAGAGCAGAACCGTCTATAAACAATAATACGGAAAATGGTTTCACAGCGCGCACATATATATCATTAACCCTAATAACAGGTATTCAGAATGTTTACAATAAATCTTGAGTGAAACTAAAAATATTGAACACTATTTGCGGCGACAATTGTCTAACTGAATGAATCCCCATTACGGTAAACAAGATATATCCCGGACAGGCCCCCAATTTATGTGACGGCTTTATGGCCAAGGTTCAGAGAATATAAAGTTCTTCCATAGGTCACATAAAATAAGAAAGGTTTAATTTCAAAACAGAACAAAAGTTAGCACTTTAATATTTAATAATGAAACAAGTTTACATAATTACGTTAATACCTCTTACCGCATAAAACAAGAAACACTCAAACAATCCTGCACCGCACAAATAACAAAATAAATAAACCTTAATAAACTAAAATTTAAATATACGTTACGTTACCAGTTTCACAAAGGTTCACTCAAAATTTATATAACAGAACATTAATACATTACAAAAAACTGAAGAATAAGAAGACAGCTACTCCAATAGGACACTTATCACAGTAGAGGACCAGGTGAGACTAACTATGCAGGAAATAGGTGGTCCGAAGAAAACTAAAAGAATGCGGGGAAAACCAAAAGCACTCTGAAAACGGGACAACTAAAAATATAACTAGGGATCTTAAAAACAGGTACAGGAATGAACTGTACATTTCCACAAAAATGAAAATCATAGCTATACAAAATTAAGATGTCAATCTGGCAGATGGGTGACAATATATATATTATATATATATATATATATATATATATATATAGATATTATTATATATATATATATATATATGTATATATATCTATATATATATATATATATGTGTGTGTGTGTGTGTGTGTGTGTGTGTGTGTGTGTGTGTGTGTGTGTGTGTATGCTTAGAAAAGGGGATTCAAAGAACCACCGAGGTTATCACTTTATATTATTACTACTGTTGGTTTTGCGTTAGATGACTCACCTATGAAATAGCCGATGAATTTACATTCCTTTTAGCTACCCTTAGTATACCTTTCAGAAACTTTTGAATAAAAAAAAACATGTAATATCTCTTAAACGTTTGGCATCCCTTTTCAAATTTTGCCACAAGTAACTCTCGGCAGGTGGATCATCTACTCAGATATTAGAAAAGTTTCCCTTTGAAGGACCTGGTCAAGTTTTTCCTTTCCAGGAATCGTGATGTGAAATCTCACGTAGCGACGAGAATTCTACTGTGTCCGAACTCATCTCGATATCGATCGGATATTGGGAGCGATTCATACCTTGGAACCAGGATGTCGAAACTGCTAATGGCATTTAAGATGTTGACGAAAGCAACTGAATTTCGAAGATAAATTCAATGAAAAGTTGCGTTTTTGCAACACAGTTTACAAGATAAATCCAGTGAAAAACTAGTTGCTTTTATATACACACATATAAGTGTGTGTGTGTCTGTATATATATATATATATATATATATATATATATATATATATATATATATATATATATATATATGTGTGTGTCGTGTGTGTGTGTGTGTGTGTGTGTGTGTGTATGTGTGTGTGTCTGTGTGTAGGCGCGCGTGTGTATGTACGTATGTATTAAACAAGCTTAATGAATAAGCAACCATGATTTTCACACACGTGTATTCTAACCGGCTAATCAACTTTGTGCCTTTTAAGGCTTCTCCAGCCCCATCCCCCCACACCACCCCCCCCCTCAAATTTTAGTTCTATTACTAAGAATTTCACGTCATCACTGGGGGTTCTGTGTCACTGGAGGATTAATCAGGCTCCCATGCCAATATGCAGCGGAAGGGCAAAAGGCTTCCTTTAATAACATTAACTTATCTTCGAGAGAATGAAATAGAGAGATATTTTTCGAGAATTTCTAATATTCAATTATTACCTGATAAGGAAAAGAATGCTAATAGCAACCCATATCATCGTGGCTTCAATTCAATTATGTTATCATTTACATAATATAAAAGGTTACTTGCCAAATTATTTGTAGGAAAGAAAAGAAAAGAAAAACATGAATTTGAAAGCTAGCCCATTTTGGGAATTCATGCTGGTAACAAATTTTACTTTATCATTCATTGCCAAAGTTAACTATTCATTCATCATTCAATACCAAAGTTAACTGTTTATTTTTCATTTCTGTCAAAGTTAACTATGTCTTTATCCTTCACTACCAAAGTTAACTATTTCTTTATCATTCACTACCAAAGTTAACTATTCATTTATCATTCACTACCAAAGTTAACCATTTCTTTATCATTCACTACCAAAGTTAACCATTTATATATCATTCACTACCAAAGTTAACTATTTCTTTATCATTTACTGTCAAAGTTAACTATGTCTTTATCATTCACTACCTTAGTTAACTATTTCTTTATCATTCACTGTCAAAGTTAACTATTTATCATTCACTAACAAAGTTAACTATTTATTTATTATTCACTACCAAAGTTAACTATTTCTTTATCATTCACTATCACAGTTAACTATTTCTTTATCATTCACTGTCAAAGTTAACTAATTATTTATTATTCACTACCAAAGTTAACTATTTCTTTATCCTTCACTACCACAGTTAACTATTTCTTTATCATTCACTGTCAAAGTTAACTATTTCTTTATTATTCACTACCAAAGATAACTATATTCACTACCAAAGTAAACCATTTCTTTTGTGTATTCTGTCGTTTCGCTATATTACACTCTGAAGTGCAGATCATGTAAATTTCTAGATTAGAAGCATTTGCATCATTATAAGCAGAGTTCAGAAAAAATAAAAATAAAAATATTTGCAAATGGGGTTATGACTTGCCCTAGTCACCGTCTTCGCAAATGAATAGCTAATTAAGACATCCGTAAAAATACGTCTCATTTTGTGCTCTGTAAGCGTATACCCATCCAGCTCTTTCCCTGAATGTTAAACTTCTTTCTCTTAGATAAACAGCTGAATTAAAACTCTCAAAAACTTTGCTCCCCTCAAGAAAAGTCTGTGAGTTTTCAGAATAAGACAACTTTACAAAACTCGGTCGCTTTTGATAACGAATATATATATATATATATATATATATATATATATATATATATATATATATATATATATATATATATATATATATATATATATATATATATATATATATATATATATATATATATATATATATATATATATATATATATATATATATATATATATATATATATATATATATATATATATATATATATATATATATATATATATATATATATATATATTCTTCTGCATCATAATTTTTCTTCGTAGATACTGATGGGGAAGGGATTTTCCACACCTTATTAAGCATACATAGTATTATTGAAGGGTTATTTTCCAAATGTTCGTTGGCTGTTAACCAGAAATATATTATAATGTTCTATCCTTGATTTAAAAGTGTATTGATATATACATATATGTATATATACATATATGTATATATCAATACACTTGTATATATAATATATATATATATATATATATATATATATATATATATATATATATATATATATATATATATACATTTCAATTAATGATAGAACATTACTATATAATTCTATTTAACAGCCAACAAACGTTTGGAAAATAACCCTTCACTAATGCTATCTAAACTTAATAAATTGTGCAAATCACCTCACCATTATATCTACCAAGACAAATTATGACGCAGAAGAAATCAAACTTCTAAACATAACCACCCTGTCTTCAGGTCTTCAGGCTTAAGCTCGCTAGATAATAGTACTATTCTTGCTTCTTTAAATCAGCCTAATTATGATCTCCTAGGCACCGTGTGTATATATTAAATGGGGAAATACGTCTCTACTATAGCCAGTAGGCTTTGTTTAAATAAAGGGAATGCATGACCACTTTTTGATAGCCTTCGGCACATCCTGGTAAACCTTCGGTAAATCTCATAAAATGTTAGCTCGTTGGCCTTAATTTTCCTCTAAAAATTATTTAGATAAAGTCGGAAATTGATAATTCTAAAAATAATGTAAAATGGAAAATTAATATTTCTCTAAAAATAATTTCGATGAAGTCGGAAATTAATAATTCTAAAAATAATGTAAAGTGGGAAATTAACATTTCTCTAAAAATGTTAGATAAAATCGGTAATTGATAATTCAAAAAAGTATTTAGTTAAATTCAGAAATTAATAATTCTGAGTTTAACTTGGATAACGTCGGAAATTGATAATTCTAAGTAGAGATGAAGTCGGAAACTGATAACTCTAAGTAGAGATAAAGTCGGAAATTGATAATTCTAAGTAAAGATGAAGTCGGAAATTGATAATTCTAAGAAGAGATAGTCAGAAATTGATAATTCTAAGTAGAAATAAAGTCGGAAATTGATAATTCTAAGCAGAGATAAAGTTGGAATTTAATCAATCTAAGAATAACTTAATAATATCGGAAAGTAATAATTAAAAAAAACTTTCATAAAGTCAGAAATTAATCATTTTAAAAAACACCTGGGATAAAGTCGGATATTAAGAATTCTAAGAAATAACTTAGATAATAAAATAGGCAATACAGCTTGCTTATACAAAAGAAACTTGGCGATTTTAATCATGAATGAGAGAAAAATATCTCAGTGAGAGTTCTGAGGAATTCTTAACAAATAAAAAATAAAAAACACCTAAAGAAGGAAAACTGAACGGAAATGTCTTGGGGACCCATAATTATATGTGAGGAAAAGGAGGTTCATTTGACTGTGTAAATACTGATAGCAGTGATTAAACAGGCCATACTGGTCCGAGGAAACATTAAAATACGGATTCTCTCTCTCTCTCTCTCTCTCTCATCCACAAATGTACGTACATTACGAGAGAAGACAGGACGCCATTCTAAATGAAGAGAATATAAAAATAATCCTGTTATTCACTAATGGTGTCGATGATGATGTTTCACTTTACCACGAATTACCCTAATAAGAGAGAGAGAGAGAGAGAGAGAGAGAGAGAGAGAGAGAGAGAGAGAGACGTTTGTACTCAGTCGCGTGTGTATTACTGACGAATGCTGTCCAGAATAAAGATAACAGCCTAGGATCTCGAATGGTTATGAATCAAGGTTCATATTATGAAGAAAAAAAATATAAGGGCCACCAAAAAAGAAGGATATCTAAGATAAGCAAAAACCGAGGCTGTCTGTATCCCCATATCCTCCTTTCTCGTAGAGGATTACGTCCGGAGAGTAGCGGAATCGTGACTAGCCAAAACAGCCTTCGTCGTCAACTGAGACGGTCTTCCTTCGAGCCAAAGGATTCCTACGAAATGGAAGAGACGGCGTGAGGTCCCGACCCTCTTCCCTATGGTAGGGAACAAGAATGACGCGCTGTTATTGCTCTCTCTCTCTCTCTCTCTCTTGGACATGCAGCCTAACCAATAAATGAAGAGTATGTGGCATACATCGAAAACTATGAATATTACCAAACACACATATATAGAATAGAAGATACATAGAGTTGAAGACGTTTTGAATAGAGCTATATATTCTTCTCTCTCTCTCTCTCTCTCTCTCTCTCTCTCTCTCTCTCTCTCGGACAGTCTTAACGAAACATGCAGCCTAACCAGTAAATGAATAGTAAGTGGCGTACATAGATAACTATGCGTATTACCGAATGCATATACACAAAGCAGAAGATTTTTTGAATTGAGCTATAGGTTCCTCGCCATTAACGTACATCTCTCTTTATGCTGACCTCAAACAAATGGTTGGGTTTGGGAAAAGACAATTACACACCAGCCAAACCGTAGCCCTTCCTGAAGGACTTATTCATATTTGCGTGAATTAATAGCATCTCGTTTCTTAAAATGCCTGATGTAGATATACCTTCCCACGCTGTAGATACGCATTCATAGATACATATTCATTATGCAGAGAAATATGGAAATGGTATCGTTCAGGTATACTAATGACATTAAGATAATGAGCGGGAATGCATCGAATACCATTACCGTAATGACTGTGCAAAGTGTTGGCTGGTGTCAATTGAATAAATAATCGTGCATTTATAATGATACATTGATAATGTTTAAAACGAACGTAGTCACGGAAATAATAAAGATGCGATACTACTGTCTTTTTTTAATTAGAAAAACAAACATAAATTGAGAACTATGGAAAAATAATGGACAATCTATCAGTAAAATATAATTCGCATAATTATTTTTTTCACACGACGTTTATTCTGCATTGCAACATATTTCATTCTCATTCCGCATAAAAGCGTTCGTGTAATGAAGTTAGAAATGCTGGCGCAGAGAACTGAATTTAATTATTTCGCAAACAGATATCCTACCCAATGCGATTATGCATAATATGAAGACGCATCACAAAGTCGACGAGGCGAGATAACACAATCATGCCAACCTTGCGAAACCTTTATTGAATTGCAACAAAGTATTCAGAACAGCCTGGAAGACCTAAGTCAAATAAATACTTGAATTACTTCACTGTTCAGTCTTATTCTGCCGTGCTATGAGTTTTATAACAAAGAATAGTGGTACAAGAAAAGGAGATGCCTTCATGAATATTCAAGCAAAAAAGTTGCGTATTCCACGAGGCGCTTTTGAAATTATATCCAGGATTTAAAAACGTGATTCTTTGCATATTTGCCGTTCAGAATACAAATAGTCAGGAATACAACGTCGAATTATGTTTGCGTTTGCTTTTTCTCTTGCGTGCATGCATGTCAGTAGGCTCAGATCTTTCTGTAACAGTAGGAGGACAAACTCAAACAAACCATTGTTGACATAACCACTTCTTTGCCTTTGCTATAGTCGACTTTTCTTGCATTTCTTATTTACTAAGCGAATACAGATAAGACTTAATACATTTAGCTTTCATGTTCTTTAATGTCTAATCTCTACATTTTTAGTTCTCTGTAAAACAAAAATATTGTGCAGGCTTTGTCTGTCCGTCCGCCCTTACATCTAAAAAAAAACTAATGAGGTTAAAGGGCTGCAAATTGATATGTTGATCATCCACCCACCAATCATCAAACATACCAAATTGCAACCCTCTAATCTCGGTAGTTTTTTAATTAATTTAAGGTTAATGTTAGCCATGGATCGTGCATCTGGCAGCGTTTTCCGGAGCCATGGGACGCACCCTCACTCTATCGCATCTGGTGAGCAACCAGAGAGCTGCCGGGCTTATATAATGGTTTTATACAGCTTTATACGTTGTACGTAGTTGAGGACTTTTTTTTATTTTAAATGTTATTTTGGTTTTCATTCACTGTCAACATACTGAAGCTAAAGATGAGTATATGAATTTAACATTAATCTAATGAAGAGGAAATAGATAGTTTCATTTAAAAATATATATATAAAAAACGATTTCAGACTACAAACTTCACGAAAGTAACTCATAACCCAACATACACAACAATTACGTACGAAAAGACGAGAAGTATAGCGGAGCTGACTGGTAAGATTAGATCAATATATATATATATATATATATATATATCTATATATATATATATTATATATATATATATATATATATATATATATATATATATTTGTGTGTGTGGTTTCCTACGCTCAGAGATAGAGCTCGGGAGAATGAATTCTTCCCTACGAGAAGTGTATATCGAGGCTGATGGTCCGACGTGGGACACTGATGGGCCCATAAAATTCTTATTCGGTGGACGAATATGGCTATGTATGGGGACGTGTCGGGGATATAAATGTGTCTGGAGATCAAGTGGAATGGGATACGGCTTTTACTACCCCTTTTTGTGTAATGGATCCCTTATTTCATTTCCGTGCATGAACGACATACGACCTCCTAAAATGACCGCTCCCTTTTTCGTTGGATTTTCCGTCTGGTCGACTTTTGACGTCTTTATCGGACTCCGCGGAACGGAGAGGTCGCCAGAATTTGGAGGTAGAGAGAATTAAAACTCTAAAAACTTCAAGAGTTTGAAAGAAGAGGAAGGAAGATGAATAGTCTTCTCCGTTGGGGGGTTTTGTGACAAGAAATGGTGGATAATGAGTTTTTTTTTGTAGCTATATGAGTGTCAAAGGCTTTCTCAATATCCTTGGAAACTAGTAAAAGTGTTTTATGGCTCATAGCTCATGAGAGAGAGAGAGAGAGAGAGAGAGAGAGCGAGAGAGAGAGCGAGAGAGAGAGCGATACTATGTTACTTTAAGAACAGTTTACTTACTATTCTATAAATCGAAAATCACTTGCACAGTACAACCTAATGTTATTCGGATTTTACACAAAATCGTGATTGAATTGCAGGTACAGACGACATAGAAATAACTGAACGCAGCAAATAAAAGCAACTTGATACCATATTGAAATGAAATTGAACAAGCATAAGCCAACCTCCAGCTGACTCGTGGCATGTGCTACAATCTACGGTTAAATAGCACGTTGTTTCGCCAATGAAAATTAGAATAAATACGCTATATTTTATTAGATATAATTGTTCTGTACTGTTTAACATCCACATTATTTATTTATTACATTTTCATTCTAATACATAAATCAATACCCTATCCTAAAATTCCTGTATCTTTAACTCAACGCGAAACACTTTTTCCAGACCTTTTTAGGCTTTTCCATAGGGCTTTCCTACTCGCAGCAAGAACAACAACAACAACAAAGTAGGTTGTATGCTTACTCTCCGAATAAGCGAGACGAATAGCCGATATAGGAAAGAGAATTATAAAAAAAAAAAGACTGGTTACAATAAGCGAACCCAACCTCTTGAAGTGAAATATGAATTCACGGAAACATAAACATTGTGGGCGTCGTCCTGTCCCTATAAAGAACGTTTTTCCGTGAGGCAATATCCCTCTTGAACGAAACGACGAATTAGAGACCTTATGCAATATCGACATCTGGAATGCGTTTTTACACCGAATTGATCTTTTGTGTTTTCAGTACAAAAAAAGACAGCACTGACTATTAAATTTCACCCCGTAGAGGGGTAGTGCCCTCAAGTGTACCTCACGGGGTGCACTGTAGACATTACTAAAGGTTCTTTGCAGCAATCCTTAGGCCCCTAGCTGCAACCCCTTGTGTTCCTCCATTCATAAACTCTCTCTCTCTCTCTCTCTCTCTCTCTCTCTCTGTGCGAAACGATATTCATGGAATCAACGATCCCTCTTCCATGACGGACTGATCTCATTAGCGACGAAGAAGAGATATAAAGCCAAAAAAAAAAAAAATGTCCGCCCTCTTAATTCGATTAATCATTTTCCGTAATTATCGTCCAGGTCTTTTAAGAATCAATCGCCTTTGCTTGATCCTTGTGGAAACGAAATACCCTTTTGGGTGGTTGTTTCACTTCGTCATTCTTTCTTGTTCGTCTAATTACTGATCATTTCAGTTTTGCAATTCACTGTTTTATATTTTTTTATTTTTCGTATTCATACAGCTTTGGAATCGTTTGATTTTGTTATGCGTTTCCATTAAAAGACGTATGCAGGTTAATGGTAGTGCGCCTCTTTTAGCTGATTCACACCTCTTCCACGCGTGAAAAAATATTATCGTGGGCTGAAATTTCACATTGATCGACTCAAAAAATGTGACCATGCACTGAAATGTACAAAATTGCGTCAAGTTATCTACCCGGAATGTTCATTATCGGCGCCTTTCACTTGATCCTCCACGTAGATTCCTCTCGCATTGGACCAAATGAAAACCTTTGTTTTATAAGTAAGAAAATTATATACTTTTAATAAGATTTTTTCAAAAAATACCATGAATAATTTCTAACTCATAGTATTTATCAAGAACTTATCAGAATCAGCCTAATTATTGCCAAAACATACAAAATCTATCAAGTTCATTTTGGAGATTCATTCTGTCAATACATAAGTGGGAGTGGCTTCAATGGAGATGGACTAACCAGGGGTGCCACACACATTTAGTAGCATACGTAAATGATAAAAGGAGGGTATATTGAAGCTGCGATAAATTGCAATGCTGATGAGTAGATCGAGTTTTACTTGTATATTAATACGTTTATCGGATGATGGGGTATGATTTTTATCGAAATTAATATTTATGATACAGATTGGGGGTTGCCTATCCTGAAAGAAAATAAGTACCCTGTGGCTGTGTGTCTGTAGGCAAATACGTGGCAGTCATGGTGGATGTCCACTCCTTAATTTCGCTGTAAGCTTATTACTGTGGTAACTGATTTGTAGTTGCAGAATTTGAATTCCCATACAACCCAAAACCGAGAAAAAAACAATTCCAGGTATGTTTACTGTGTTTGTTAATTAGGTTATAAAAGTGACTGATATTTCTTGGCATTTCAAGATTTTCCAGAGGGCAGTAGGCCTCTCTCTCTCAATTGTATTAATATGAGCTCCAGTGTGCGTGTCCACAAAGTTCAAGGAGTGGTTGACTCTTAAATGAAGAAATCCCTCCTCATTTAGGCAATCGTATGCCTTCTCACAGTCGGAAATGATGGTAGTGCCGGGCTCTATATAATCCCTTATCACTATTAAAAAGTGTCACTCCCTACTTTCTACAGGAACAGCAAAGAAATCTCTATTCTCCCTGCAAATCCCCCCAAACACCCACTGGCCTGTCACTACTCTGCCTACATTATATTTTCGCCTTCCAAATTTGCTCTCATCGATTTCAACAGTTTTGCCTGGGCCCCCAATCTTACCTTTCCGACTCAATACCTAGTGCACAATAACCTCACGAATGAATGAGCACCAATCATTTATAGTTTTGTGAGAAATTCTTAATTCATTTTCAAGAAATTTATAACAAAATTTAGCACCAATATAATTATATACAAGTAACAAATTAGATTCTATATCTAAATGAGACTTTTCAAACCAAGTTCGCTTAAAAATGGATACGTAAAAACTACACCTTTTTTTTCACTTTCTTCTTGTTTTTCAATACAACATACCTTCTGTCAAACCGAAATGCTTTTTTGTTTAATATCAAGTCGGCACTTAGAACCACAGGTGAGGCAAATAGTATCACTTTCACTTTTAATAACACCGTTATCATGGCAGTACTTCATTATTCTTTCGACGTTACCACAGTAATGCAAAACAAAATCTTTATAATTTAAATAACAATTGAGACAAGAACTTGGGAGAAAATCCACATAAATTGATGTCAAAGTAGATGGTAACTGAGAAAATGCACCAGAAGTTGAAGGTTCACACGCCTCCATGGCTCTCATTCTCAAAGACTGAAAAATTAACGGTGGAAAATTGTGTGAAAAGTGTTAGTTTCCTAGTAAAACTGTCACCTGATTGGGTATTCAAGTCACGTGATTCTAGTTTTGTTAAAATGCTAGTCCCAAGTAAAATGTGGATAATCATCATTGGTTAAAAACTATGACGTTTGGGTGACGTCTTGCTACCTAGAATACAATCGATTATGTAATAATGACATAATCTATGTTTTTAACGTACACACGAACAAATGAGAGTCTCAGTCTGAAGAGGAATTTGAGAGAGTTATGAAGAAATTGTCAAAATAGCATAAAACCATGAAATCCCAGTTCATTCCTCTACCACTGTTTTCTACATGTAGTTGCACGCGTTTGGTAGTTTAACCAGCACAGCAATATTCACAATTATTGTGGGGTAAAAAAAATGTCCTGCATAAAAAAAAAAAAATAAAAAAAAAATACGGCAGCACTTCAGTTGTGAACAGACGTAGTTTAAGTTACAGAGGACCCAAAATTCCGATGTAATCCCCGTTTGCTATGACTTGCCAATAGTCAGGCTTCGCTTTCATTAGGACCCACTAAAAATCCCAAATTCTGCAAATATACATATGCAGATAAGGCGTGGATTTCTGTATATAAAAATGTCTAGGTTTGGCATGTAAAACTTGGCTTCCCTCATAAGGTCGATCTATGAGCTTGCAAAAATTAGGGGCATGAGCCAAATTCAAGTCACGGTATATAGTGGTGTTGAACATAATGGTAAATCTAGCTAATAACTCCGTGTCGGGTATTTCTTTGGACATTACAATTTCCTATAGGTTACTTATTAAGAATTTACCGTTATTTTTAGGGGTCTGGGGTAATTAACCCTCAGGGGTTTGTACTAAACACGGCGAAATACATTTGACACCCCAAACAAGAGAGGCTGCCCTATTCCTTGCATTCCGTGCGGTGTTACTCCCAAGAGTCGCCATTATGGGAGCGGACAATGGGACCGGTCAACTCCGAGTCCGATGCTCTCTGACTTCACAGTCCAGACCCTTCAGCGTTCCAGTACCGTCTGGAACTGGAACTGTAAAATAAACATGGCGGTTATTTTCCAGTAAGAACACCCCACTTTACAACCCTCGAGAGAACGTTTTAAGTAAATATCTACGTTTTCCATCACGGGATAATATTTCACGAGACAAATTGATATTAATTTTTAAAAATTTTGTTTAAATTTGCTCTCAAGTTTGCTGAACTCTGTCGCTGGAATAGGCATATTTTCCATATCGTTTTTGGTAATTCTGGTAGTTGTCAGTATTGCCAGAATCTTATGATCAAAATTCCAGGACGATCTCGAAATGTAGTTACGAACGTTCTTTTCATGGTCGGGAAAAATAAAATATTTAAAATAATTACCGATAAGATATTTTTTTCATTGGCAGGACTAATTTTTTCTTCGAAATTTATCAGACAAAATTAAAGGATTTTAGTAAGTCCACAATGATGACGTCATTTGGGCAGTAAGTTTGATACAAAGGTAAATTTTATCCATTTAAAAATGACCAGAAACTTTAAGACAGAATTATCTTCTTATTTAATAATTCTTTTTATTTAATACCCAAATATTTTGCTATTTTATAAAATGGCGCAATGATTACTTCCGTTATACATATTAGAAAACGACCCAACAGTCGCCATATGGATTTTTTGTTTACAAAACAAGTAAATAAATAAAATAAAAATAAATAAATAAATAAATAAAATAAAACAAATACAGATAAAAATAAAAATAAGATTGCGCCTTCCGATTTTCTTATTGTACTCTGCTTTTAGACAGAAATTCTTGTTTGCCTCTGGCTTAATCAACAATGCAAAACCATTGCTTTCCACCCCCTGACTCCATTCTTTATCTCTCAGTTATTACCTCAGCGGCCTCTCCTCCTCTTGTTTCCAATTCTATTCGCCCTCCTTTCATCCACAAGCCGACTCCTCCAGCACTTGTTCATTCCCACCCCCACCCCCCCCCCCCCCCGCCCCACCCCCACCCCAGTCTCATATTAATATTTGAATTACTTGTGTTCAGGTTCAACCAACCTTCCTCTCCATCCACCTTCCTCTTCGAATTGGAGATATCTTGCGAGAGATATCCTCTCTCTCTCTCTCTCTCTCTCTCTCTCTCTCTCTCTCTCTCTGAAAAAGGACAAATCGCGCTTTACACTTCTGTGCCATAAATTCCGCCCCGTGCACGGCCCATCAAAGAACATAATAGAGGATGCCCATAAGTCCCAGTACCATTATATGGACACCCTGCATATATTTTCTCCTGACTCATCTACAATATGTTGCCAAGTGTTGTCGGATTCTGCATGGGGAACATGGTGCCTATGATACGACTTAGAAAGGAACCAGGGGAGTTCACATGTTGCATCGCTGACTTTGACAAGAAATTACTTAGAAAATGTGAGTTGTACATTAAAGACTGAATAATAAATTCCTTTTTATTTTATAACTATCAGTGATTGATTTTGCATCATTATTTCTGGCATTAATTCAGTAACAATCTCTGGCCCGTAATTGGAAAAAGACCCATGACTAGATTATTGAAATGTTATACACATAGGACGTGAATTTATGCTGAATCCATTCAGACCATAACACACACAGAGAGAGAGAGAGAGAGAGAGAGAGAGAGAGAGAGAGAGAGATGTAAAACTGCGAGTCATATTTTCTTCAAATGGAAAAGACACCCATCTGCAAAATGAATTCCTAATCACAGACATTCGGTTGAATCCTGGAGGAGGAAAAATGAATAAATGCCTAGGAATTCTGGTAAAAGGAAAACCTAATGTCAAAACGCCACGCTGATGACGACGGTGTTGTGCTGGATGAAGGATCTGAGGCCAAACTTAATGAAATTTCCATCCACTTGGGTCATTTGCAGAGCTTCGTTTTGCCTCCTTTTATCAAGTTACATTCATGGAGCTTCGCTCCCTTTCTGTTGGTCGCTCATGAAATATGGGAGGAGAAACCTGGTAAGGGCTACTGGAATGAATAATTAAGCCAGTTACCTGAGCCAGTTACTTAAGCCAGTTACCTGAGGCAGTTACCTGCTATGGAACTGGGTTACGGTGGGAGTGAAAAAATTTTACGAGCTAACAAAAATATTTACAGATTCACGTTCTACCATTTTCTCCCTGCATGCAAATACACAGCTGGTACGTGGGTGTAAAGGGACGCTTTTTAGGGCATGCAGATACACAGCTGTCACGTGGATGTATGGAACACTTTATAGGGCATGCAGATACACAGCTCGCATGTGGGTGTATGGGGCACTTTCTATTGGTCTGCAAATACACAGCTGGCGTGTGGGTGTATCGGAGATAAAATAATCTACAAATCCCAATATAATCCGAGAATTTATGGAATAAATTGATACACGTGACAGAAATGAATTCATTGACGACAGTGTCATACTATAAAAAAAACAGGGAATTGTTTCAAATATGAGCGGAAAATTATATTCCAAAAATGGTTTATAGATATCAGACAGCTTTATCAATCAACGTCACGAATTCATTATTACCGTGACAAAATGGAAGTGAGTTTGAACGACGAATTTCTACTTTAAGAAGGAACAAAAAGAGGAATTATTCAGAGATATGTAAAATAGATGACTTCTTAAGAATGAGAATTTACTTCATAAATAATGATAAATTGCTTTTATCTCTTTAGTTGTAAAATAATTTTGTATGTTTAAAAAAATCCTGCTGTAGCATTATACAATTGTATACTTTATCAAATTCTGTTTTTTTTTAATTTAGTTTGCTGTATTTATGGTTATGTCCGTTTACCTATTAATTATCATAAATGGGAATCTGATTGCCCACTTTATCAGGTAAAGAAAGAGAGAGAGAGAGAGAGAGAGAGAGAGAGAGAGAGAGAGAGAGAGAGAGAGAGAGAGAGAATGGTTCATCTCCTAAGTGTAAATGTTATCTCTTGTAAGCCCATACGTTTTCATGGCATACATTTTAAACAGAGCAAAGAACGCCCACGTCTCCTTCTCTCTTCAATTCTTTCTACCTCACCTGCCGTAACTCCCACCCAACCAACCGGCTGACATCTGTCTGTGTTAATAATTATTCACCGTTTAGAAAATCATCTGTTCCTTTTCCTCCCCCTTTGCATATTGAACAGAGGTAGTTCAGTTGAAAGCTAGACGTTCTTTACTACCTGATCTACGAGAGAGAGAGAGAGATTAAAATTTTTCTGGGATTAATTTTTTTACCAAATGAATTAAAAAATACATAAAACTGAAGCTTATCTTTTAATGAATACAGAAAAGGGACGAGAGAAATTAATAGCAACTGTGAAGATTCAAGAAGGGTGATAATTTTTACTATCTTTATCTCGTAGATGCTTATATAAACCTGTGGATTGTGACGAACAGACAGACGTACAGTTATACAAAGTAAGTCAAGACATATGAAAAAGATATCATGCCATATGGGTGACTTAACAAATCCTTAAAAGATAGATAGAGAGAGAGCAGCAGCGTCACGTGTCCTGCCCCCAAATTGGAATTTCATGAGAGGTGTCACCCCGCTCCCTGCTTTTCCAGCTGTTTACCAGGACAGGTCGAAAGCACCCCCAAGGAATGCTGGAGTTTTCCTTCTAGAATGTTGCGCTTTGTTCCCAGCTGGAGACATGTTTACAACGCATGCTGTTGGAATTCAGTCTCGTTTATTTTTATTCGGAGTGAGCGAGAAATTAATGTAGAAATTGTTTACTTTGAAATGGGACCAAATGCGTAGGAAAAATTAACCAGTAACTATATATGCTCAATAATTTCTTCTCTCTCTCTCATACAAATTAAACCCGTTATTCGTTTTTTCTTAACACATAGGGTTTCCCTTATCTCATCTTTTAGTAATGATTATTCTGCTTGAATCTTATAAAAAATTACTCATTAATCATATATCCTCAATTATTTCTTCCCTCTCTCTCTCTCTCTCTCTCTCTCCCCCATAGAAATCCTACCATTTATTCGTTTTTCTTAACACAAAGAGTCTTCCTTTTCCTTCTTTGTGTTCGTTAACCTGGTAAGATTGCTTCAGTATAATAATGTATTTGTGAGACATTACATAGAAGTTTGATACCAACACAGTATTTAAAAAACCCTAGACTTTTGGGATATGGTCATTACAGTATTGAAGAGAGAGAGAGAGAGAGAGAGAGAGAGAGAGAGAGAGAGAGAGAGAGAGAGAGAGAGAGAGACTTTTGGATATGGCCATTCATATGATAGGAGATTAGCGCACAAAAGGCAATCCCATTTATACTAATGTATACACAATCTTCTAAACTTCACGGAAATTATACAGCATTACGGAGAACAACCGCTGAGGCACACCAGAACATACACAAACTAAAACATACTAAAACATATCTGTGATAATCACCAAAACAGCAAAAAATAAGGCGAAGTAAGAAGCAACACACAAAATTCCCATCCTATTTTTGCCCTAAATTTGGCATAATATGCGGGTCCTATTCATGGCAAAAACATCTTGGCTATTAAAGGCAAGCCTTTGTGACACAGGTACCCCGGAGGCCTTTCGAATGACTCTTAAAGGGAAATGTGTAACAGGCGCTCCAGTACGATGAATTTCGCAAGCAATCGCTGAGGGTGAGTAGCCATAATGGAATGTGGTTTCTTCCCTTCTTCGTCTTGGCACTTTATGTTTCGACAAGTTTGTTGCAATTAATTTTCCTTTTATTTATCAACAATGCCTTCGTTGTTCACGTGTAGGAAATTCCTGATACCTGTCGTTGCTATGACGTCAAGTCTAAGTACGACAATACGTTCGTCTGCAATAGACTTAAAAAAACATGAAAGACATCAAGTTCTAGAATTGAAATCAATTATTAGGAAATGAACTACTTCACACGTCTCGTTTAATCATTGAAGGAAAATATAAGCGATCTCCCTGGAACATCTACTTGGACTCATTTTAAAACACAGCTCGAGAACTACAAAATATGGGACTTGATTAATACACATCCGACCGCAAGAACTGAAATAATATATAGTCACGTTTTTTTGTAAAATAATCCTGAATACCTCTCGGTGAAATATACAATAGAAAGTTGAACTTTCCGGAAATTATTCGGTATCTTCTTTTACGAAAACTCTTTATGACCGAAGCTGAGCTTACGGAGGACTTTGTACGACTCTCCCACGATGCCCAGAACCTACTTTACGGCACCATCCCTTATTTCAAGAAAGTATTACCATAAATTCGAATAATGTATGAGCAACATACTTCCAGCGGATACATGTTTAGTTGCATAACGTGTGTGTGTGTGTGTGTGGATTGGTGGTGGTGTGAGTGCATACATATGTATACCATTTCTAAATCAGCTAAATAATGTAAAACTATATGAATGTTTTACTGTAACATTGTTATTTATGCTTTTCAATATTGTGCGATATAATAATGTAACCTTGAAGAAGTCCGTTCTTGTATTATATGAAAATGGGTGTAATATACAACCTAAAAACATAAGTAAGATAATCATTTACGAAATAGTGATTACTAAAACTGGACAAGGGTACTCCTTACGTATGCATAATTATGCAAATGTTTAGTTGATTAGTTATCATTATTATTATTATTAATTATTATTATTATTATTATTATTATTATTATTATTATTATTATTATTACATTTAGAAGATGAAACCTATTCCTACGGAAAAACCCACCAAAGTGGCTATTGACTTGAAATTCAAGCTTTCAATGAATACGGCGTTCATTAGGAAGAAGTGAGAAGAGGTAAAGAGAAATACAGAAAGAGCAGACCACACTTATTAAAAGAATTAATTAATAAATAACCAAATAAATAAAAATGTATTGAAATGCAAAGAGAATAGTATTAGGGTAGCAATGTATTGCACCTTCGTTTGAACCTTTGAAGTTCCAATTGCACGGCTTTCTCTGGGGGCCGGGTGAGGGGGGGCAGTTCCATAATCCAGATAGACATAGAGAAAGATGCTTATGTGAATTCATTTTTATATGCGTCCAAATAATACAAAGTAAAAACATAAATATACAATTCTTTGATATAGTCGACTCCACATAACTCCATTTCATTTTTCTTTTCTTTATACTTTTTTTTTTTACACTTTCGACCCCATTTTGCACGCTGCTGTCCTTTTTCATTTTCCATCTTGGCATCTTTCGCGGGTCGATCGATTGGCAATCCTGAGTCACTCGCACTCCGTCAATAGGAAATTCAACTCTGCCATGGCGCGGCTTGACATGGAGTGTTCTCGGGAACTGTGGGAGACGCTCACAATAAACAGCGGGAATGGGAATGGCAGGAATTTA
>NC_087204.1:955597-963097 GCF_015104395.2 Macrobrachium nipponense
TAAATTCCTGCCATTCCCATTCCCGCTGTTTATTTTGACCGTCTTCCACAGATCCCGAGAACACTCCATGTCAAGCCGCGCCATGGCAGAATTGAATTTCCTATTGCCAATCGACCGAACCGCGAAAGATGCCAAGATTGAAAATAAAAAGATAGCAGTGGGCAAAAATGGAGCCGAAAGTGTTTTTTGTTAAAAAAAGTTAAAAAAAAAAAAAAGTATAAAGAAAAGAAAATTGAAATTGAGTCATGTGGAGTCGACTGGATCAAAGAATTGTATCTTTGTGTTTTTACTTTGTGGTATGTGCACGCATATAGAAATGAAAGCAAATAAGCGTCTCTCTCTATCTCTATCTTAAATATTGATGTGTGCGTGTGCGTACATGCATGTGTTCTACCATTGTAACTTACCCTCTTCCAGTGAAGAAACCTCCAAAGGAATACGAATTATTAAAAGATGAATATCAATGTTTTATTTCTACGTACTGTATGTTTAAAATTCTGATTTGTAGTCCGCGCGTTTCGTGTAGTTAATGCTATTTCTTAGTCAAATATCGTAAACTATGTATTTGAGGATTGTGTCCCTTATCTTATTGTAGAGTAATCAAAATTATTAAACGTAGATCTGGCAACATTCCTTGCTCATATGAATACCGCATATTTGCCCAAGAAAATGGTTTCTTTTTGAGCTCAACGTTAAAACCTTATACACCTTCAAATCAGTCTCTCTCTCTCTCTCTCTCTTCTCCTCTCTCTCTCTCTCTCTCAGGAGGAAGCTGGTATTTTTTGGCTTTACTCTCTCTCTCTCTCTCTCTCTCTCTCTCTCTCCTCTCAGGAAGCTGGTATTTTTGGCTTTACTCTCTCTCTCTCTCTCTCTCTCTCTCTCTCTGGGAGGCCAGGTATTCTTGGCTTTACTCTCTCTCTCTCTCTCTCTCTCTCTCTCTCTCTCTCTCTCTCTCATCTCTCTCTCAGGAGGAAGCTGGTATTTTTGGCTTTATTTTCTCTCTCTCTCTCTCTCTCTCTCTCTCTCTCTCTCAGGAAGCTGGTATTTTGGCGTTAACTCCTCTCTCTCTACTCTCTCTCTCTCTCTCTCTCTCGGAGGAAGCTGTATTTTTGGCGTTACTCTCTCTCTCTCTCTCTCTCTCTCTTTGAGGCCAGATATTCTTGGCTTTTCTCTCTCTCTCTCTCTCTCTCTCTCTCTCTCTCTCTCTCTCTGGAAGCCAGGTATTCTTGGCTTTACTCTCTCTCTCTCTCTCTCTCTCTCTCTCTTGGAGGCCAGGTATTCTTGGCTCTCTCTCTCTCTCTCTCTCGGTCTCTCCTCTCTCTCTCTCTCTCTCTCTTACCTCATTTATCCCCTAATTTTCTCGCTTTCCTCTTACTTTTACGAAGAATACTGCTGGTACGTAAAACTAATAGAAGGGAACAAGGGACAATCCAATTTTCTAACCTACGTAACCCATAGCTTAACCCATCTCGCGGAGAGTTAATTAAGTGTCCAAAACAAATGGCGCCTTTCTCGCGCTTATAAGAAATAAACAAACAAAAGGAAAATTGAACGTGGTCGCTTTGTCCCTATTCTACTCTGCTGTGTGTGTGTGTGTATGTAAGTCCGTCTATCCATGTCTTTTGGTCCTTCACTGAGATCTCTATCTATTTCGTGACTATGATTTACGACTTGAACAATCGTTTGAGAGTCAGACAATACCGATGGACAGATTACACGAGTTAGGTAATTTGTCATGACCAAAGACGAGATGGTTTTTCTTAGGTTCTGTTTCCTTCATTAAAAAAAATGATATGGGCCTCATATAATATTTATAATGGTGATAAAATCAATGCGACCTGTTCTAGGTCATTTGTACTCCCTTTACAGGATACTGTTCAGCGGTGTGGATGTCTGCTTCTGCCAGAGATTTGTCATAGATAGCTTCGTGGTCGTAGGTTTCTGTTTCCTAACAGTATTAGTTATTAGTTATGACTTGAACCATCGACGGCTGGTCTCTTGTTCGTCACTTTTTTATAAACTGTATTTGAACAGAGATCTTTCACATTCACAATTGATCGCTGATCCCTTTTTATCTGCCGTGAGCAGCCAGATTCGCTAAACAGCAGCACCAATATGGCATAAATGTGCTTCTCTGTCGAACCTCTCAGTTCCAGAGGTTCTTTATTCCTTACACCGCTGGATTATGGAACTGAACACAAACCCCCCTCAACCCACCCCCAGAGAAAGCCGTGCAACTGGAACTTCAGAAGTTCCAAACAAAGGTGCAATACATTACTACCCTAATACTATTCTCATTGCATTTCTATACATTTTTATTTATTTAGTAATTTATGAATTAATTTTTTTAATAAGTAGGGCCTGCTCTTTCAAAATTTCTTAATAGCTCTTCTCACTTCCTCCTAATGAACACAATACTCTTTGAAAGCTTGAACTTCAAGTCAATGGCCACTCTGTTGGGTTTTTCCGTACGGATAGATTTCATCTTCTAAATGTAATAATAATAATAATAATAATAATAATAATAATAATAATAATAATAATAATAATAATAATAATAATAATCAACTAAACATTTGCATAAATATGCATACGTGAGGATGTACCCTTGTCCAGTTTTAGTAATCACTATTTCGTAAATGATTATCTTACATATTTTTCTTAGATTGTATATTACACCCATTTTCATAATAAAAGAACGGCCTTCTTCAAGATTACTCTACATTATTATATCGCACAGTATTTGAAAGCATAACTCACAAATACAGGCTTGGTATTTGTGAAATGATGTTACGGCAAAATATCACATAGTTTTACGTTGCTCAGCTGATTTAGAAATTGTATAAACAAGTATGCACTCACACCACCCCCTACCCACACACACAAACTCACGAAGTATCCACTAGTAGCATGTTGATCATACATTATTCGAATTTATGGTAATACTTTCCTGAGATAGGGAAAGGTGCCGTAAAGTAGGTTCTGAGTCATACGTATTCCAAGGTATTTACAGTTGGACAAAGTCCTCCGTAAGCCAGCTTCGGTCATAGAGAGTTTTCGTAAAAGAAGATACGAATAATTTCCGGAAAGTTCAACTTTCTCTGGTATATTTCACCGAGAGGTATTCTGGAATATTTTACAATTAAACGTGACTATATATTATTTCAGTTCTTGCGGTCGGACGTGTATTAGTCAAGTCCCATATTTTGTAGTTCTCGAGCTGTGTTTTAAAATGAGTCCAAGTAGATGTTCCAAGGAGGTCGCACATATTTTCCTTCAATGATTAAACGAGACGTGTAAAGTAGTTCATTTCCTAATCATCGATTTCAGTTCAGCATTCTAGAACTTGATGTCTTACATGTTTTTTTAAGTCTATTGCAGACGAACGTATTGTCGTACTTGGACTTGACGTCAAAGCAACGACACGTATCAGGAATTTCCTACACGTGAACAACCAAGCATTGTTGATAAATAAAAGGAAAATGAATGGCAACAAACTTGTCGAAACAAAGTGCCAAGACGGCGATTCCTTGCGAAATTCATCTGGACTTTTCAAAGGATCGTACTGGAGCGCCTGTTACACATTCCCCTTTAAAAGTCATTCGAAAGTCCTCTGGGGTACCTGTGTCACAAAGACGTCTTTGCCATGAATAGGACCCGCATATTAGGCCAAATTTACGGCAAAATTAAGATGGGAATTTTATGCGTAGCTACTTTCTTCACCATTTTTTTACTGTTTTTGGCGATTATCACAAGTATGTTTTAGTATGTTTTAGTTTGTGTATGGTCTGGTGTGACTCACCGGTTGTCCTCTATAATGCTGTATAATTTCCGTGAAGTTTAAAAGATTGTGTATACATTAGTATAAATGGGATTGCCTTTTGTGCGTTAATCTCCTATCATATGAATCACATCCAAAAATCTGTTCTCTCTCTCTCTCTCTCTCTCTCTCTCTCTCTCTCTCTCTCTCTTTAAATACTGTAATGAACATATCCCAAAAGTCTAGGTTTTTTTTTAATACTGTATTGGTATCAAACTTTTATGTAATGTCTCACAAATATCTTATTATACATAAGCATTCGCAGACAACAAGTTCAAATCTTACCAGGTTAACGAACACAAAGAGGAGAAAAGGAAAACTATGTATTAAGAAAAACGAATAACAGAGAGAGAGAGAGACCGTTACCTTACAGACCTTACATCTTGTTCGGGTTGCCCCAGGTCCCTCAGTGTGAGGCACCTCTAATGTCTACCAGAGAGTTGCTAGTACATCTTCCGGTATATTTTGCATTTCTTCCAATCTTGGATGGTCTGGGGATGCAGTTTAGATATTTGTCGAGCTTATTCTTACAATCTACGCTCACTCCTGATATATTCCTCAGATGAGCTGGCAACGCATTGAATAGACGCTGCATTATCGATGCTGGTGCGTAGTGGATTAATGTCCTGTGTGCTTTCCTTATTTTTCCTGGTATATTTTTGGGCACTATTAATCTACCTCTGCTTGCTCTTTCTGATATTTTTAGTTCCATGATATTTTCTGCTATTCCTTCTATCTGTTTCCATGCCTGAATTATCATGTAGCGTTCTCTTCTCCTTTCCAGACTATATAATTTTAAGAATTGTAGTCTTTCCCAGTAGTCTAGGTCCTTAACTTCTTCTAGCTGTAAAAGGACCTTTGTACACTCTCTATTTGTGCAATATCCTTTTGATAGTGTGGTACCATATCATATTGCAATATTCAAGTGGACTACGAACATATGTTTTTGTTATAAAGCATAATCATGTGTTCAGCTTTTCCGGCTTGTTTTGAAGTGCCGTAACAACATTCCCATTTTGCTTTACATTTTGCCACAGAGTTGCTATTTGATCATTGCATAACATGTTCCTATTCATCATCACACCAGGTCTTTAACTGCTTCCTTATTTGTGATGGTTCTCATTATTAGGTCCCTTATGTCATATAGCTTTCTTTCTCTGTCTCCATAATTTATTGATTCAAATTTATCAGAGTTAAATACATCCTATTTACCTCTGCCCAATCATTATACTTTGTTAAGGTCTCTTTGTAGAGCGTTCCTATCTTCATCACAAGTAATTTCTCTACTTATTCTTGTGTCATCTGCGAAACTACTCACTACCGAATCCTTAACATTATTGTCTATGTCTTCAATCATAATAACAAACAGTATTGCAGCTAACACCGTACCTTGCGGCACACCGGATATTACCTTGGCTTCATCCGATTTCTCGTCGTTTGCAATAACTATCTGTTTTCTGTTGTGTAAAAATTCTTTTAACCATCTTCCTACTTTATCCACGATATTGTGTTTTCTAATTTTCTTCGCTAATATATTATGGTCTACTTTATCAAAAGCTTTTTGCAAAGTCTAAATAAACCACATCTGTTTCATTTCCGCTTTTCATATTTTTGAATATGTTTTCACGGTTGGACTAACAGTTGGGTTTGTGTACTTTTCCGGGTACGAAAACCATGTTGTCCTTTATTAAACAAATTATTTTTTATTAAATGTTTCATAATATTTTTCTTCATTACCCTTTCATACACTTTCATTATATGTGATGTTAGACTCACAGGCCTATAATTACTTGACCTCTAGTCTTGATCCACTTTTGAAAGTAGGGTAATATACGCTAATTTGTGCTCATCAATATTATCTTGCCTGTATCTACACTTTGTCTTAATAATATTGCAATGGCTTTGCGATAGAATGAACTACTTTCTTTAACAAAATAGCAGGAATTCCATCAGGCCCTGCAGCAGCTCCATTTTTAATTTCATTAATAGCCTGCACAATATCAGCTTCATTAATATCTATGTCAGCTAAATATTCACTATTTTCATCCTTACTTCTATATCATTATCTTCATTATCTATTCTAGGGGTGAATTCTCTCTTATATCGTTCTGCAGTATGTTGCAAATTTCCTTTTTTTCATTCGTTAATCTCTTCAATTCTCAGAGGGCCTATTTCTATTCTTCTTTTATTCATCTTCTTCGCATAGAGTATAATAGTTGGGGGTTTTGCTTGATATTTAATAGGGTTTTTTTGGGTTTTTTTCTTCCAAGTCCCGTTTTTCATTTTCTTTTGATTGTATAATCTTTTTTCTGCATTTTCTATCTTACTTTTTAGTTCTATAACTTTCCATGCATTTTTTTCTTTTGCAAGACCTTTTTTCCACTTTCTGATTTTCTGGAACAAGATTCTTCTGTCTCTTGTATGCATGAATGATGTTTACTTTTCTTCTTCGGTATTTTCCACTATTATCTCCAATATTTTATATAATATCTCCGTATTTACCCTTATGTCATCACTTACGAAAATGTTATCCCAATCTTTGTTTAATTCTTCATTAATTTCTGACCATTTTATATTTTTACTGTAGAAGTTGTATTTTTCCATATCCTTCCCACTTTTCATTTCTTGCTTATCTCTATTTTCACTTGCTTTGGAATGAACTGTTAATTCTATGACATTATGGTCTGAAATACTCGCATTATAAACTATTATTTCTTTAACATAATTCATCTCGTTCACAAATACTAGGTCTAAAGTATTTTCCTTTCTTGTTGGCAGGTGATTTATTTGTTGAATGTTGTGTTCTAGTAGCATATCTAATAGCTTTTCAAATTGCCTCTTATCTTCTGCACTACTATTACTCTCTTTTTTATATGTATAAGTACAACCACAATCTCCTATTCGTTTCTTTCCATTCTACGAAAGGAAAGTTGAAGTCACCAGATAGGAGAATAGTCCAGTCCTTGTGATTTCTACATATATCATCCAATTTTTCAATTATTAAGTCAAACTCTTTAGTATTAGGAGGTCTATATATTACTATGTTCATCAATTTTTCAGATTCAAATTCTACCGCTATTAGTTCACTTCGAGTTACTATATTTCTCATATATTTTTCCTTGTTTTTTGTCGTCTTTCCCATATATTGCGGTTCCCCCTTGATTCCTGATTTTTTTCTAATCTGATCTATAAGTTTGGAACCCTTTTATTTTATCATCATTCCCAGTCTCTGGGAATACCAGGTTTCACTTATATTCATTATATCTATTTTTCTTTTCATTTTGGGTTAGTTCTTCTAAGTACTCTATTTTTCTTTTTGAGTTACTCGTAACTAAACCCTGCGCATTCATCACTATGATGGTTTGCGTGTTTTCTCCTTCATTTAATACTGATAGTAATAAGGATTTTCCCCATGTCTCTTTCCTGTTCTGGTATGTTGTTCTTTTTTTCATTTCCAGAAATTCTGACATTAAAAAATCCAACTTTTCCATAATATTTGATTCTTCCTTCATCATAATTATTCATTTTGTGTCTGAATTCTGCAATTTTCTTCCTCCGTTTCTGCAATATCCTCTTGCATAATAAATACAGTTATTATCTCATGAGTAGAATTTCGGAGCTGATGCTTTGAAATTCTTTGCTGACACCTCTGCATATCTCATTGGTGGTTTGCTTTTCTC
>NC_087204.1:968097-990597 GCF_015104395.2 Macrobrachium nipponense
CCGTATCATATGCATCATATTTGATATTTCGCGAACAAATTATTATTTTATTTTTCCAGCCGGAATACTAGTGTGTTCCCCATGCAGAATCCGACAACACTTGGCAGCATATTGTAGATGAGTAAGGGGACGGAATTTATTGCAATGAAGTGAGAGAGAGAGAGAGAGAGAGAGAGAGAGAGAGAGAGAGAGAGAGAGAGGATATCTCGCAAGATATCGCTAGTTCGAAGAGGGAGGTGGATGGAGAGGAGGGTTGGATGAACCTGAACACAAGTAATTCGAATATTAATATGAGACATGTGTGTGTGGTGGGGGGGGGGGGGTGAAAAAAATGTTGGAGGAATCGGCTTGTGGATGAAAGGAGGGTGAATAGAATTGGAAACAAGAGGAGGAGAGACCGTCAGGTAATAACTGGGAGATAAAGAATGGAGTCAGGGGGTGGAAAGCAATGGTTTTGTATTGTTGATTAAACCAGAGGCAAGCACAAGAATTTCTGTCTAAAAGCAGAGTACAATAAGAAAATCATAAGTCGCAATCTTATTTTGATTTTATTTTTATTTATTTGTTTTATCTATTTATTAATTTTTTTTAACCAAGCACAAGAATTTCTGTCTAAAAGCCGAGTACAATAAGAAAATCGGATGGCGTAATCTTATTTTTATTTTTATTTATTTGTTTTATTTATCTATTTATTTATTTATTTATTTATTTATTTATTTTTATTTTTTTAGTAAACCAAAAATCCATATCTAATCGTTATTTATTTTAAATGTTTCATTTTTCCCGACTATGAAAAGAACATTCGTATCTAAATTTCGAGATCGTCCTGGAATTTTGATTTTAAGATTTTGGCAATACTGACAAATAGCAGAATTACCAAAAACGATTTGGAAAATATGCCTATTTTAGCAGTAGAGTTCAGCAAACTTGAGCTCAAATACAAGACAATATTTGTTTTAATTAAGATCAATTTGTCTGGTGAAATATTATCACGTGATGGGAAACGTAGACATTTACTTTAAACGTTCTCTCCAGGGTTGTAATGTTGGCTGTTCTTACTGGAAAATAACCGCCATGCTTATTTGCCGGTTCCAGTGAAGGATGTGATGTTGCAAACAGACAGTACTGGAACGCTGAAGGGTTTGGAGTCTCTGGACTGGAACCAGAGAGCATCGGCGTTGACCGGTCCGCTGTCCGCTACCAACTTTTGAGTGTTTTCCGTCAACATAACCGCTAAGGTAAGATAGATCCAAGTGCTTAAGGTGGTACTTAAGCAGGCTCTTGTTAACTGAAAGTGATTAACGTGTTTTCTGTAATTTCATAACGGTAATTCTAGGCAGTAACACCGCACGGACTGCAAGGAATAGGGCAGCCACTGGGGATTGGGACGTTGAATTTATTTCGCTGTGTTTAGTACTAGCCCCTGAGGGTTAATTATCCCAGAAACCCCCAAAAATAACGGTAAATTCTTAATAAGCATCCTATAGAAAACATGTCCAAAGAAATAACCGACGCGTATTTATTACCTAGACTTACCATATGTTCAAAACCGCGATATACCGTGACTTGGATTTGTCCCATTACATTAATCATGTTAAGTTCATAGAGCGACCTTATAAAGGAAGCCAAGTTTAACATGTCGGACCTAGTCATTTTTATATACAGAAATCCACTCCTCGTCTGCATATGCATATTTGCAGCATCTGGTATTTTTAGTGGGTCCTAATGAAAGCGAAGCCTGACTATTGTGAAGTCATAGCACACGGAGTTTACCTCGTGATTAGTGGGTCTTCTGTAACTTAAACTGTCTGTTGACAAGGACTTTTTGTTTCCTATTTTTTCACAAATGATTGTGAATAACGCTGATCTGGTAGTGGTAGAGGAATCAATTGGGATTTCATGGTTTCATGCTGTTTTGACAATTTCTCGGTACTCATTCTATGGTTGTAGACGTAACGTGTTGTTCCGCCTATTCGGCTTTTCAAGGACCTTCGAAATAGTTTTTTTTTTCAGGTAGATTTATATTGAGCCGAAGTCAAGTGCTGCATAATTTTAGTATATACCAGTGATGTTATCAGCCATATCAAAGAGTTTAATCTGTGTAGTCCTAATGTTTTTAGCGAAATTTGAATTATAATTTTTAGCCACGATTATTTACGCTAAATAGCAGGTTCGTCAGAAAATTTGTTCGAATAGAATTTATTTGCTATGCTGTTGATTTTGACCTACTATTTATTTTGGAGAATTTCATGAATATGGTTAGTGGCATTGTAGAAATACTTTGGTGATCGTAGTTAGTTTCTTTGAAAAATTACGAGACTCCTTTACTAAATTAGGTGTCAGTTTAGACGAGCTTTTATTTGGAAATAGACTATTTTGTCCAGAGGCCAAGCGCTGGGACCTATGAGGTCATTCGGCGCTGAAACTAAAATTTAGAGCATAAAGGATTGAAAGGCGTAACAGGAGGAAGACTTCAAAGCAGTTGCAGTATGAAACAATTGTTAGTAGAGGGTGGAAAGTAATACAGTCGAGAATATGAACGGAGGTACAGTAAAAAGAATGAAAGGGGTAGTAGCTAGGGGCCGAAGATGAACTGCAAATGTAATGTTTTTTTTTTAATGCATTCGATATTTTGCTTTACTTCAGACTTAGCAGTACAAAGTAAGAATAATCTCAAAATACTATGGTATTTAACACTCCACCAATTCATTTTGAGAGACTAATTGTAAGAATATTAAACTTTTTTTAGTATTCTGTTTTATTCATATTTTAGTTACTGCTAATGTTCACTTGAATTTACTTCCAATAACCTTCATCAGAACTTGAGTTTTATTTATTGCAGCTACCAAGAGTCGTAATCCATACTAGATTTATGCCCACTTCAAAGTGTAATGCCCCTTCTTTGCAAGAAATGATCAAAATCTGGTTGAGGGTTTGGATATGTTTTCTTGATTTCCATTTGACCAATTACTTTAACTTAGGAAGATGCCTCACCAACATTATTATAAGGTTTTTCTTCCGTTAAGTTAAAATACTCTCAGTGGAAGCCAGTTAAGTGTTAGAAGGAATCATTTTTGGTAGGAAAGCAGTGCAGTGGTTATGCTTGCTTTTACTATTTCACCAAGCCATGCTAAGGAAAATGGATTAGCCTTGCTTGAATTGATTAGGTCAACTCACCAGATCATGGTTGATTTTTCATATTAGCAGTTTGTACTTAGGTGTTATCAGATGAGCACTTTTCTTGCCGTTATCTGAGTCTCTCGAGTAATGAATATATTTCTTCACTTATGGTTTTTTTTCTCCAGGGATTACAATGGCCAGATTAATTGAAAAGCATGGACATCTTCGGAACATTTAATCACCCGATAAACCAATGATACTACAAACTTTGGTTAACATTATTCATACCACTGCACAGGTGGCTTCCCTTGATGAGCTGAAGTCTCTTTTAAAAATGGATAACGTAGGAGTGGTCCTTGAAAGTTTTCCAACGGAGATGGTCAAATGACTACGCAGTTTGCTCTGTGGAAGTTAATTACAGTTCAACATTAACAGTTTCAGGAAAGATTTGAATGCATATTATATGCAGCCCCATCCGCTTAGTTTTGTAGTATGCATCAATCAGCATAGTTCTAAAATAAATTGTATTTTTCAACAGCTATTATGTTTGCAAGTACCCAAACTGAGACATGTTACTGCAAATTATAAACCTCAAAATGTTCTCATTCCTTAGTGACCTTATTTACTATTAATTAAGCTGCTTAGGTACCTACTTAAAAAATTAAGCAGTTTGTACATCAGTTGACATTTCCCCTTTTTGATTAGCGAACTCGTACAGGCACTTAAGTGTCTATCCAAAATGTTTACTTTTCATCCTTCATCCACCTGGTCATTCTTCTTTTTGTTTTTATTAATGCTAAGGTTTATATAGCGCGGAATAATCCCTTTGGTTCCAGTGCTTGGGTTCACGCCTAAATCTCATAGTCCATTCCATTCCAATGCCAAGTTTTATGGTGTACTTAAGTTGGCTGGCAAAATTGTTCACTTGAGCTTGTGTTAGTTTGCATTAGTAGTTCCTACAACCCAGGATACTGATTAAACACCTTGTCGAATAAATGAGTTACACAGCTTTGTCGTACCTACGACCCATCTTAGTGGGTCGTGGTCGTACCTATGGACTTAGGTTACGTTGTCTATGGCAATGTAGGAGACAAAAACAAGATTCACCATTGATGGTTATTTTATAGTATTTTGTACATTTTCCCTTCGTCCGTCAAAAATGCTGTTGTAAAACATACCTCATGGTTTACTGATAAACTAGTTTG
The DNA here is from genome assembly GCF_015104395.2 of Macrobrachium nipponense. Classification (NCBI taxonomy): domain Eukaryota; kingdom Metazoa; phylum Arthropoda; class Malacostraca; order Decapoda; family Palaemonidae; genus Macrobrachium; species Macrobrachium nipponense. The sequence goes on from NC_087204.1 coordinate 972,423, forward strand.
TCAAATTATGAAATCGTGAAAATAAATTTGCAGTTAGTATGGGCCGAAAGCGAGAGGATGATTTATCTAGGTTTAAGTATGCCAGCTTCCCCCCAGACCTTTTGGTTCTTGTAGTGTTCCATGCTGTCTACCTGAGCAATTAAGAAGTGGCAAGAGGGTTTTCTGAAACCACCAGGTGCGGATGGTAGCAGTTACCGAGGTGTCTAGGTATTATCAAACAGCCTAAGACCCCCTTATCAAAAGCCATTGCTCTGTATATTATTAAAATAAAGTCTCATCACCATGAAAATAAGTTGAATTTGTTAATGAATGCCTGAAACCTGTCATTACAGGAGTCTCACACAACCGGCATGGAACCTAATTCTAATAATTTTCAAGATCATGAATATCCTCCTCTACATTGTAAGTGATCAGTCCAAGCCTTTCTTTGTCTACTGAAGCTTTGTCTACTGAAGCTTGGGCTTCAGGTCATGAAGTTATTGTATCTGAAAAATATCAGAAGTTTGCATTCTTTCTTTGTCTTTAATGTGGTTGAGCCTTGCCTGGAACTGAATTTTAGTTGTGTATTGTTTTTATAGCAAGGACTTGTCATTGGTTTATGGTAAACGTTTGCTTCCCGTATTGGCATTTGGTGATCGATGTGCTGTCTTTTTAGATAGTATTCGTTGTCGGCATTTGGCCAAGACTACCTATGATTTTAGCTTGCTCCAGTTACATAGAAATATTCTACCACTTGTTCCTGAACTTGCTGCTTAATGCACAGTTCATCTGAAGCTGCTGTTCTGTTGTCACATCTCCAAACTGATTGTTTTGATGGGGTTACAAGATCCATCTGACCTTCCTTTTATAATCCACCAAAATATGCAGATTAATAAAGAGGGGAAACTGGCATGCCAATAATTCACATTTCAGATTAAATGCCATTAATGCACGTTTCAGATTATTCATATGCCAAATGATTCATAATTTCAATAAAAACAGTTTTATGCAAAACATAGTCGAGATATATTTTGTTCAGATACTGAATATTTTAATTATGAATTTGGAGATATTCAATATATTCAGATATTGAATATTTTAATTTTGAATATATTCAGATATTGAATATTTTAATTTTGAATATATTCAGATATTGAATATTTTAATTTTGAATATATTCAGATATTGAATATTTTAATTTTGAATATATTCAGATATTGAATATTTTATTTTGAATATATTCAGATATTGAATATTTTAATTTTGAATATATTCAGATATTGAATATTTTAATTTTGAATGTGTATAGTTTGTGAACATGCATTATTGTATAATAGCTTCGTAATGGTAATCTTGTTACTTCATTGAGCTCCAGGTGTTTATAGGACATTAATTCAAATTTCGAAATTATGCAATGTAACATTATCTTTCTGACTTGGTGTAATACGTTGCTTTGTTTTCGATGCTCGAGAAAATTCTAACGCATTTTTTTATGTTCACAGATGGAGATGCTCGGAGTCACGTTTTACAGAACTGAACAAGAAACTCCATGACAAACGTGAAGGGTCCCTCCAGGAGAAGTCATGCGAAGTGATACCAGGCACTTAATTCTAAAAGAATAACAGTATCCACTGTAGATTGCTCATGGTGAGTGTAGAGATGAGGAACGGCACGATCTCCTGAGTGAAGTGAAGAGGGTCAGCACAGATTCTCCCGAGTGAAGAGAAGAGCCAGCACTAAAGCTGGACAAATAGCCATTACAGAAGCTGAAGAGAAAAAGGGGGCCAGGACAAAATCTCCAACTTGAAGAGAAAAGTTACAACACAATCATGAAGAACTGTGGCATTAAACTTCTTCAAAACCTGTAGTAGAAATATTTAAAGTAGTATCATTAAACTACTTGAAAATCTGTAGTAGACATATTTGAGAGAGGCACAAAATTAAACAGATTATTAAATACGCGAAGTGATCTCCAGCGATGTAGTTATATTCTTTTACTGTTGTGATAATTCTTCCTCCCTCTGCACTTTTTGAGTGCATAGGAGGTTCTTTTAGTTACCAGCTTGAAAAGTTTGAGGATGCTGGCAAAGGATATTGCTTCCAGTTGTCATAAATGTGGGATTAGAAAATGATCAATGTGGTGTTTTACAGTATGTCTACGTATGCCATGGCAACATTTCCCTTTGTTTATCCTCTCGTAATGTGCGAGAGAATTCGGGAAATGATAGATGCCCATGGGCATACGTGGACGTACTGTAACACCACATAGATAATTTGATATTCCCACATTTATGGCAACTGGTAGCAATCCTTGTCAGTATCCTCAAACTTTCTCTGCCGATTCACAAAATTTAAACTTTGGCCCTTTTTTTGAAGTCTTCTTTGAATGGTCATCCAATATCTCCAATCCCCAGTCTCTCTCTCTGCCAACACTCAAAAGTCAAACGGTTCTGAAATAAAACAAAATGCTATTAAAATCGGCAATTGTAAATCAATGTAATAAAATCGGCAATTGTAAATCGATGTTAAATACCTTTTGTCAATACACCTTTCATTGTAAATTAAAATACCTGTTGTCAATACACCTCATATGCACTATTTTAATTGTTTTATCGAGTTAAATTCAACCCCCGGAAACTTTACAAATAAGCTAACAAAAAACCAAACGAGAATGTGTCTCGAATCCAATATTGTTTCGCTATTGAAATTAAAAGACGGGGAATGACAACAACAAAAAAACACTTCTTTAAAACATTAAATACATTCAGGCAATTATTGGACAGCATAAGAAACATTTTAATAACTCCTACAGCACCCCTTTGTTGACTAGAAGGGAAAAACTGGTCTGCAAAGATTGATTATGCTAAATTATATGACACATTGGCTACACGATAGATTGGACTACCTAGAACACAAAATAAAGCTTCCATATACATCCAACATTTGTTTAACCTTTTCAGTAAAAGTATAGGAATTTCAGTTGGTTGTAACTTTTCACAATTTTAAACTAAGATGTAACCTATCAACTTAAAAACTGCATTTATTATACTATTGCTAAACTGAACATCTTATGGAAAATTAAAATTTTGAAACTAAATTGTATTTTTCCTAACTACACAAACCTACGCCTCAAGCATTTCCTAATCTAAAGGACCGGGGGTTTGTATATCGTGTAGGAACAACTAGCAATTCGTAAGAAATCTAGACTTAGAGATTAAAACTACATTAAATCATAAGTATCTGAAGGAAAAATATTAGTAAAGAAACATGGTAAATTACCTGATTCATATGACACCATCCACCTCCATTTTGAATTAACTGATGCATTATAGCCCAGCAGTGCATCTCCTGTATACATGTGCCAAAACTGGAATCCCTGCATATAGTGTTGCAGCATTAAATCTGAAAATAACACTTGTATTATTACCCAAAACTTTTACCTTCACTATTACTCATGCATTATCCTGTTCCCAGGCAACAAATTATGACTATTTCTGTACTTCTTGAATGCATTTAAGAATGTTTAATTATAATTTCCAAGGTTACACCTTAAACTGTCAAACCTTATCATAAAAAATTACTTGAAAATATCTCATTAAAGACAACTTGAAACCTTATCTTCACCAAGTAAAGCAAAACTGAAAACATTTTTTTTACCTTAAGGAAAAAAAAAACCAAATCACGTGGAATCACCAGACCAATTTGAAATAATATGAGGCATCTAAAGCTTGGAAATGAAGATGAAGATACAATCATGAAACCAAACTGCCACTAATTTTATAATTATCACCAAATTACATTATCAAGGATACTGTCGATGGACTGCCAATTTTCCACCAAACTGTTGAGGGACTGCTAATGTCCATCAAATTATCCCAGATACAACACTGACAATGGATGGCAAATAACAAAGAAACCATTAACGGATTCTTGATATTCACCCACTTTTCAAAGGATTTTCCTGATAAGTCACAAAACTGCGATGTTTCTGCATTTCGCCCAAACTGTCAAAAGTATCCTGGAAGAACCTGTACAATGTATCAGGCATCCTATTCATAAGAAGTTGAAGTTGCAAATATTAATTTATAGCAAATTAAAACTACAAAGTGACTTCAAATATAATTGACAAATTATCTAAGTTTTATGACATACTGCAATAATTTCTCTGGATGAAAAAAAAAATATGAAGTACGTATTGGATGATCCATACTGAAGTAGACCTCCTCCAATATATCCTTATAATTATACTATGCCAGACTAACAAGGTTACTGAGAATCTACAGAAGACAAAATGGAATCAGAAGTTTCAAAAATAAACTTACTAATGCAGAATCCAACTGCTTCCAGCAGTTAACTGTTTTATTTACCTTCATTAACATACAATCTGCCGTAAAGGTGCTATACCTTGCTACATTAAGTATTTTTCTTTTAAATGTCACTGCTGTAGAATGTCAAACATCAGCAAAATTGCTGAAAATACAAAGAAATATTGCAGGACAGATATAACACTGGAAAACAAAACTACTACAAGCTTTATGAGTATCGTGGGATTAATCTATGAGAGGGAGTTTTGTTGCATGAAATACCAGAATGATGTGCAATAAGAACATATTGAAAAAACAAGACTCGTCCAGGGAAATGAAATGGGCAGCTAGGTAGGAAAAGCCATACCAACAGTAAGTTCTTGAAATCTTACAAAAGACTCTACTAGTTTGACATAAATGGAAAAGGGTAACATTGAGTGAGCAGGCATTGTAGATTTCAGCTAAAAACTTGCAGTATTACCTGAGGTGTGTGTCACGATGTACACAATGGTAAGAGGTTACCCTAAAGATATATGTCAAGTATATCCTACTAACCTCAAAAAGTCTTACTTCTAGTAATAGATTGTGGTGCCCAAGAGGCAACAATCCAACTAGGCTTTGATTTAATGTTGAGTCTAGGATTATTAGCCCTTTTTCTGACGTAGTCTTCTCTGAATCATTTCAATCGTCTAGTATGTCCAATATCCAGTCCCTCTACCAACACTCATAAGTCAAACGGTCCTGAAATAAAACAAAATGCTATTAAAAAACGGTAATTGTAAATTAACTTTAAATTCCTTTTGTCAATAATTAGGAGGCCGCAAATAATTTCCTACTTCAATCTTCTTCTTCACACCACAGGCAATCACATTGTCTGCTGACCACAGGCTATGTAGTTACCCTTTTAGCATCTTAATAAATCATTAAAAACAAATGTTTTTATAGGTACATAAAGACCGCCTTTTACATGATTTTTTCATGTATATGCCTCCTTGCTATGTATATATACATTGAACAGATTGTTCCAGAATCACATTTTGTAGTACTTGAGTGCTGGCTTCCAGGGAGTGTATGGGAGGCTGAAGGGGAACGAAAATGTTCACCAAGCCAGAAAAGAAAAAGGTAGCCATGTTATGTTAAAAATAATGTTAAAACTCTTTCTGTGAAAATATTCTCAAAAGAGATCCCCTTTCAGCAGTGGAAATTTTTCACATTTATCTCCTCCTCTAAAAGGAACATTTTGGTCTAATAGCATTTTGGGGCTTATAGGGGATATATAGTTTGCACCATAACATAAACCATAAGTTCTATTATTACAAAACAGAACAAGAATGTTCCCAACAGTGGTCATGAGTAGCTTATGCACTAAGAGCACCACATTACCCCTAAATACACTACCGAAAGAAATTACAGCATGGAAAATTTTTAAAACAACAATGAACTCCCTAGGTGGTGTCGCAAGCCTTCATATTTGTAAATACACAAACTACTCAGGTAGTACTCCTTGAATTGCCTGTGGAAAAAACGACTTTATGCCCTCACCCGGTCATATCTGATATGAAATTCGGTGTGGAAATAACAATGTTACATGTAAAAGTGCAAATTAATATGTTAAAAAAAATAAAAGCATAAAAAACACTGGTGGATCTCGTGAGCCTAGCTGAGGTAGAGACATGGGATTTTTGTCCTTTAGAATCACAGTATTCTTTATTTAAGAATCTTAGAACGTCCACAGACCTCTCGCCTAGCATATTTTGCACAAACATTCGTTAAGAATTGGGTCTATTGGCTAAACGTAGCAGAACATCAAACATACGTATCATTTCTACCGTAAAATAAAATTAACTTTTAACGTTGAGAGCGAGGCCTACTGCCCTCATTTAAAGTCTAGAAATGCCAAGAAATGTCAAGTCACTTTTATAACCTAATTAACACAATAAACGTACCTGGAATTATTTATTTCTTGGTGTTGGGTTGTATGGGATTTCCACTTCTGTAACTGCAAATCAGTTACCACAGTAATAAGCTTACAGCGAAATTAAGGAGTGGACATCCACCATGACTGACCACGTATTTGCCTACACACAGCCACAGCCAGTCGCAGTCAGCCACAGGTAAGGCCGTAAGAGCTAAAAAGGCACTTATTTTCTTTCAGGATAGGCAACCACCCCATCTGTATCACAATTTATATTTCCGATAAAAATCATACTCCATCATCGGATAAACGTATCATTATACATGTAATACTCCATATACTCAACCAGCATTGCAATTTATCACAGACTCAATATACTTTTCTTTTATTATTTACGTATACTACTCCTATATGTGTGTGGCACCCGTGGTTAGTCATTCTCCAATACAGTCACGCCAACTTATGTATTGACAGAATGAATCTCCAAAATGAACTCGATAGATTTTCCATGTTTTGCCTATAATTAGCCTGATTCTGATAAGGTCTTGATAAATCGTACCAGTTAGAAATTATTCATGATATTGTATGAAAAAATCTTATTAAAAGTATAATATTTTCTTATTTATAAAACAAAGGTTTTCCTTTGGTCCAATGCGAGAGGATTCTACGTGGAGCGACAATTGAAAGGCGCCGATGATGAACATTCCGGGTAGATAACTTGACGCAATTTTATATATTTTAGTCCATGGCCACATTTTTTGAGTCGATTAATATGAATTTTCAGCCTACGATAACATTTATCACGCGTGGCAAAGGTGTGAATAAGCTAAAAGAGACTTACTACCATGAAGCTGCATATGTCTTTTAATTGAAACGCATAAAAAATAAAACGATTCCAAAGCTGTATGAATACGAAAAATAAAAAATAAATAAAAAAACAACGTTTAAAAGGTATACAGTGAATTGCTGAAATGAAATGATCAGTAATTAGACGAACAAGAAAGAATGACGAAGTGAAACAACCACCTAAAAAGGTATTTCCTTTCCACAGGGATCAAGCAACGGCGATTTATTCTTAAAAGACCTGGACGATAATTACGCAAAATGATTAATTGAATTAAGAGAGCGGCTTTTTTTTTTTTTTTGCTTGAAACCTCTTCTTCATCGCTAATGAGATCAGTCCGTCATGGAAGAGGGATCGTTGATTTCATGAATATCGTTTCGCAGAGAGAGAGAGAGAGAGAGAGTTTATGAATGGAGGACGAACGAAGGGGGTTGCAGCTAGGGGCGTAAGGAACGCTGCATAGAACTTTTAGTAACGTCTACAGTGCACCCCGTGAGGTACACTGACGGCACTACCCCTCTACGAGGTGTATGCAATAGTCAGCTATGAATTTTTTAAAAATGTCATTCATATTCGACCCCACTAAAAAATAAAATAGAAAAAAATAAATAAAACATTCAATTCGGTGTGAAAACACATTCCAGATGTCGATACGACATAAGGTTTCTAATTCGCCGTTTCGTTCGAGAGGGATATTGCCTCACGGAAAAACCAAGGACGACGCCCACAATGTTTATGCTTCCGTGAATTCATATTTCACTCCAAGAGGTTGGGTTTACTTATTGTAATCATTCTTTTTTTTTATTCTCTTTCCTATTTCGGATATTTCGCTTATTCGGGGAGTAAGCCTACAAGCTACTTTGTTGTTGTTGTTGTTGTTGTTGGTGTTGTTGTTCTTGCTGGGGGTAGGAAAGCCCTATGGAAAAGCCTAAAAAGGTCTGGAAAAGGTGTTTCACGTTGAGTTAAAGATGCATGAATTTTAGGATAGGATATTGATTTATGTATTAGAATGAAAATGTAAAAAATAAATAATGTGCATGTTAAACAGTACAGAACAATTATTTCTGATTAAATATAGGGTGTTTATTTTAATTTTCATTAGCGAAACAACGTGCTATTTGACCGTAGATTGTAGCACATGCCACGAGTAAGCAGGAGGTAGGATTACGCTTGTTCAATTTCATTTCAATATGGTGCAAAGTTGCTTTTATTTGCAGCGTTCAGTTATTTCTATGTCGTCTGTACCAGGCAATTCAATTGCGACTTTGTGTAAAATACGAATAATCTTAGGATGTACTGTGCAAGTGATTTTCGATTTATGGTAAACTGTTCTTAAAGTAACATAGTATCTCTCTCTCTCTCTCTCTCTCTCTCTCTCTCTCTCTCTCTCTCTCTCTCTCATGAGCTATTAAAAATGTTACTGGTTTCCAAGGATATTGAGATTGACTTTGGCACCCATACCCAAAAAAAAAAAAAAAACTCTTTTCATTATCCATCATTTCTTGTCACAAAATCCCTCAAAGGAGAAGACTATTCATCTTTCTTCCTCTTCTTTCAAACTCCTGAAGTTTTTAGAGTCTTTTCTCTACCTCCCAAATTCTGGCGACCTCTCCGTTTCGCGGAGTCGATAAAAGACGTCAAAAGTCGACCGGACGGAAAATCCAACGGACCTTACAGACCTTACAGACCTTACATCTTGTTCGGGTTGCCCCAGGTCCCTCAGTGTGAGGCACCTCTAATGTCTACCAGAGAGTTGCTAGTACATCTTCCGGTATATTTTGCATCTTCCCAAAAAAAATCTTGGATGGTCTGGGATGCAGTTTAGATATTTGTCGAGCTTATTCTTAAACACATCTACGCTCACTCCTGATATATTCCTCAGATGAGCTGGCCAACGCATTGAATAGACGCTGCATTATCGATGCTGGTGCGTAGTGGATTAATGTCCTGTGTGCTTTCCTTATTTTTCCTGGTATAGTTTTGGGCACTATTAATCTACCTCTGCTTGCTCTTTCTGATATTTTTAGTTCCATGATATTTTCTGCTATTCCTTCTATCTGTTTCCATGCCTGAATTATCATGTAGCGTTCTCTTCTCCTTTCTAGACTATATAATTTTAAGAATTGTAGTCTTTCTCAGTAGTCTAGGTCCTTAACTTCTTCTATTCTAGCTGTAAAGGACCTTTGTACACTCTCTATTTGTGCAATATCCTTTTGATAGTGTGGGTACCATATCATATTGCAATATTCAAGTGGACTACGAACATATGTTTTATAAAGCATAATCATGTTGTTCAGCTTTTGTTGTTTTGAAGTGCCGTAACAACATTCCCATTTTTGCTTTACATTTTGCCAACAGAATTTGGCTATTTGATCATTGCATAACATTGTTCCTATTCATCATCACACCAAGGTCTTTAACTGCTTCCTTATTTTGTGATGGTCTCATTATTAGGTCCCTTATATGCATATAGCTTTCTTTCTCTGTCTCCATAATTATTGATTCAAATTTATCAGAGTTAAATACCATCCTATTTACCTCTGCCCAATCATATACTTTGTTAAGGTCTCTTTGTAGAGCGTTCCTATCTCATCAAACAAGTAATTCTCTACTTATTCTTGTGTCATCTGCGAAACTACTCACTACCGAATCCTTAACATTATTGTCTATGTCTTCAATCATAATAACAAACAGTATTGCAGCTAACACCGTACCTTGCGGCACACCGGATATTACCTTGGCTTCATCGATTTCTCGTCGTTTGCAATAACTATCTGTTTTGTGTTGTGTAAAAATTCTTTTAACATCTTCTACTTTATCCACGATATTGTGGGTTTTCTAATTTCTTCGCTAATATATATGGTCTACTTTATCAAAAGCTTTTGCAAAGTCTAAATAAAACCACATCTGTTTCATTTCCGCTTTTCATATTTTTGAATATGTTCTCAGGTGGACTAACAGTTGGGTTTGTGTACTTTTCCGGGTACGAAACCATGTTGTCCTTTATTAAACAAATTATTTTTTATTAAATTGTTTCATAATATTTTTCTTCATTACCCTTTCATACACTTTCATAATATGTGATGTTAGACTCACAGGCCTATAATTACTTGCCTCTAGTCTTGATCCACTTTTGAAAGTAGGGGTAATAATATGCTAATTTGTGCTCATCATATATCTTGCCTGTATCTACACTTTGTCTTAATAATATTGCAAGTGGCTTTGGCGATAGAATGAACTACTTTCTTTAATCAAATAGCAGGAATTCCATCAGGCCCTGCAGCAGCTCCATTTTTAATTTCATTAATAGCCGCAGCAATATCAGCTTCATAATATCTAGTCGGCTAAATATTCACTATTTTGCATCCCTTACTTCTATATCATTATCTTCATTATCTATTCTAGGGGTGAATTCTCTCTTATATCGTTCTGCAGTATGTTGCAAATTTCCTTTTTTTTTCATTCTTAATCTCCCTTCAATTCTCAGAGGGCCTATTTCTATTCTTCTTTTATTCATCTTCTTCGCATAGAGTATAATAGTTTGGGGTTTTGTTGATATTTAATAGGGTTTTTTTTTTGGTTCCAAGTCAACCGTCGTTTTTCATTTTCTTTTGATTGTATAATCTTTTGTTCTGCAGTTTCTATCTTACTTTTTAGTTCTATAACTTTCCATGCATTTTGTTCTTTTGCAAGACCTTTTTTTCCACTTTCTGATTTTCTGGAAAACAAGATCCTTCTGTCTCTTGGTATGCATGAATGATGTTTACTTTTTCTTCTTCGGTACATATTTTTCCATATTTTCTCCAATATTTATATAATATCTCCGTATTTACCCCTTATGTCATCACTTACGAAAATTGTTATCCAATCTTTGTTTAATTCTTTCATTAATTTCTGACCATTTTATATTTTTACTGTAGAAGTTGTATTTTCCATATCCTTCCCACTTTTCATTTCTTGCTTATCTCAGTTTTCACTTGCTTTGGAATGAACTGTTAATTCTATGACATTATGTCTGAAATATCCGCATTATAAACTATTATTTTTCTTTAACATAATTCATCTCGTTCACAAATACTAGGTCTAAAGTATTTTCCTTTCTTGTTGGCAGGTGATTTATTTGTTGAATGTTGTATTCTAGTAGCAATATCTAATAGCTTTTCAAATTGCCTCTTATCTTCTGCACTACTATTACTCTCTTTTTTATATGTATAAGTACAACCACAATCTCCTATTCGTTCTTTCCATTCTACGAAAGGAAAGTTGAAGTCACCAGATAGGAGAATAGTCCAGTCCTTGTGATTTCTACATGTATATCATCCAATTCAATTATTAAGTCAAACTCTTTAGTATTAGGAGGTCTATATATTACTATGTTCATCAATTTTTCAGATTCAAATTCTACCGCTATTAGTTCACATTCGAGTTGTTACTATATTTCTCATATATTTTTCCTTGTTTTTTGTCTTTCCCATATATTGCGGTTCCCCCTTGATTCCTATTTTTTTTTTTTTTTTTTTCTATCTGATCTATAAGTTTGGACCCTTTTATTTATTTGATCATCATTTCTAGTCTTGGGCAATACCAGTTTCACTTTATGATTCAATTTATATCTATTTTATTTCTTTTTGTTTCATTTTGTGGGTTAGTTCTTCTAAGTACGATCTATTTTTCTTTTTCTTTTTGAGTTACTCGTAACTAAACCTGCTGCAGATTCATCACTATGATGGGTTTGCGTGTTTTCTCCTTCATTTAATACTGGTATAGAATACGGATTTTCCATGTCTCTTTCCGTTCTGGGGAGCGGTCATTTTGGGAGGTCTATCATGTCGTTTATGCACGGAAATGAAACTAATGGATCCACTACACAAAAAGAGGTAGTATAAGTCGTATCCCATTCCACTTGATCCCCAGACACCATTTCTATCCTCGACACGTCCCCCATACATAGCCATTTTCGTCCACCGGATAAGAATTTTATGGGCCCGTTACTTTCCCACATCGGACCATCAGCCTCGATATACACTTCTAGTAGGGAAGGATTCTCCAGAGCTCTATCCCTGGATATATATATATATATATAGTATGAGTATATATATGTATATATATTAGTATAATATACTATAGTAATATAATATATAATATATATATTATAATATAATATAGATTACACCACAATGTAGTTTTGCAAACAAACGGTATATTTAAGCATTGCACTTTAAGTTCTTGGAAAAAGTTTTATTTTATAGCTTCTGTATTTATAAGATAGTTATGATGAATGAATGTAGAGAATTTTGTTATATTTTTCATAATAAAAGATTATAAAAAAGGATTATATTCAGATTCATTCTAACCATATTAGCTTTTAAATGAGGTCACTTTGTGTGTGTGCGGGGTGGGGGGGGGGGGGGGGGGGGTGGGGGGGGGGGGGGGGGGGGGGTGGGGGGGGGGGGGGGGGGCGTTCAGATGGCACCCTTCGTTGCGCACGTCACATTCTAATTACAACCTATCATGACCCGCAGTCACTCGCTCTCATTACCTCTGACGTTTAGCTTGCTTTTGCAGGCGTCATGACCGCTATTCCAACTGCTTTTTGCGCTTTTAGCTTCATCATTGCACCATTCAGCTGCTCTTTGCAAGTCTCATTACGATCTTTGTCTGGTGAATGACGCTTTCCACTTCGGCCAATGAATGAGATTAATTCTCCCCATGGCAAAGCAAGCTGACACTTACAGATACAACCGTATTTGTAATTGAGTTTCACAGCGTCAGCTTCTATCGTACTATGCGTGGTATTTATACATCGACTTGGTGCCTTTTACGACTGAACTGAATTGAATATAGAGTTTAGGCCAGAGCCCAAGCGCTGGGACCTATGAGGTCATTCAGCGCTGAGACAGGGTTTGGCAGTAAGATGGTTGGAATTTCTGATTCTCTCTCTCTCTCTCTCTCTCTCTCTCTCTCTCTCTCTCTCTCTCTCTCTCTCTCTCTTTATTCTTTTTATCGTTGACTTATTCGTGTTTTCATCTTGTGCGGAAATTATTTACGTGCATGTTTTGCCGAAAGGATAATATTCCTTTCTACGATTAGTAACCCAGTTTTTTTTAGGCAATTTCCTGTAACTGATGCCTTATCTTTTCTATATGCGTTGGTAAAAAAATTAATAAATAAGATTACTGCACAATTTGCAAAACAAGGAAACTGAACCGTATAACAAAATAAAAAAAATCCCATGAATTACCGTTAAAAATACAATCAAGTTAGAGAGCTTTCCAAAGAAGTCATCCAGCGGTAGTTGTTGATACAACACTAATCAGCTTTGTGGATTCTATCATTCTGGATCCTTTACCTCCGGCGTAATTTTACTCCAATTCGTATCTCTATCAAATCGAAATTATCATCTTTAACGAAATAGATATTTACAAGTAAATTTTAATTCCGCTTCCTTTTAGGTTTTAAGTGATAGATTATATACGACTCCGAGCTCACATAGAGACGAAGATATTCCTTTTATTATTGTTGCACTGAGGCACAACGGTTTTCATGCAGCGAAGTATATTTGCTTTTAATTCACGGAGAGGCTTAAAATGAACTGAGGGGGCGGGTGGAGGGGAGGTTATCTCGTGAAATCCAAGTTGGAAAGTTTAGATTTACATTCATATCTCTGCCACGATATACTGTGATTTAGCGTCGTTTACTTTGGAACGTTTCTTTCGCATGTTTTAACTTTTTACAACTAGTTCATCATTCAGTTCACTCTTGTGTAAACGACAGTCTTCCTTTTGATCTTTTCAGTGTTTACAAAATTGTATATGGGAGGAGAACAGAAGGGGAGATAATGGTACAAGTACTCAGGATTTAATCATTAAGTACGAGCATGGCTCAAGGATATATGGGCTTGTGAGAGCGCGCATTTATGTGTGCTTGAGTATGCTGTAAGGAATACTGATTTGAGAGAGTATTCGCTTCGTCTTGTAAGCAGAGCTATTTAATTACCCGCCGTTAATTACATTTGACTATTCGTGAGTGAAGTACTTATTAATTCCTGACAGGAAGGTACTTAATTCATAATAAGAAGGTAAGATGTAATGCAACAGGTAGATATCTATTCGATGGTTCACTGTACTTACTTACAATTGTTCGTCTGAACTATAGAACCCACATATGTACACATCCTCCATGTACGTACATACATGTACACATACCTACATGTACGTACATACATGTGTATGCAAGTATATTCCATGCATAAGATCAAGACATTCATTACTCTGAAGTAAGTAAATAGAGCAAGTAAATACCTACTGCCATTATAAAATAATATACAACAAAAAGCAGGTGCATTGCAACGCTCTGCTAAACTCTTCTGTCTAACAGAAGGTCAGTATATATACGACATGAGTGTATATATGTCAGTATATATATAGAGGTCAGTGCATATATATGACATGCGTCGTCATGAGTGAGAGCTTCAAAACCAGGGAAAAAAGCGTTTTAATTAACTTTTTTTTCATGCAAATTCTCTAGCTGTAAAATATCTCACCTGCAACGCTTGGACTTATGAGTTCCGTTTGTTAACAGCTGTTTTCATCACGGGAGCTTTGGACTGGGCTGCCTATACGGAAAAGAATTCCCAATGCGGTGAAATTTATGGCAGTGTATGATTTATTATTTACTTATTTTCTTAATATCAACATCTACAACTCTAACTCATTAAAATGAAAACATTACGGGATACTGAAGTATAACTAGTCAGTTTTCAATATCGGAAATAATATGAACTTCGTACGTCGCGTTTTGTTATTACAATTTACACAATAACAATAGCAATAACATAGAGGTCATTCTGAAAGAAATTACCTATTTTGGTAATACACTAAAAGATCATTACAAACGAAAATAAACATAAACTGCTGACGTTTATCATTCATCATGTTTCCGAAAATCAGCCAGAACGCCCGAGATTTAACTTCCAGGAATAAAACGGATCAAGTTTACACTTCCAGAGAGAAAACGGATCGAGTTTTAACTTTCAAAAAATCAAAAAAGAAAACTGATCGAGATTCAATCTTCCAGAGAGAAAAAACTGTTTGAGATTCAACTTCCAGGAAGAAACAAATCGAGATTCAACTTCCAGAAAAGAAAACGGATCGAGATTTAACTTCCAAAAAGCAACATCTAACATTGAAACCATCACTCCTTGAACAACATAAGACAGAGAAAAACAAAAAATATTTCAATTAATTGTTATAAAACTAACTTTTCAATAACGCACAGCGACACAAAAGCAAAAAAAAAAAAAAATTATTTATCAACAAAGTTAAGCAAAAAGGTATTCAATAGGTTTTATGAGATATTACTTTGCTTCGGAACTGTATTAAAATATCAGTTTCCCAAAGTCGTGTATGAAAAATAAAGGTCTTATTTTGTTATATTTTTTTTGTTTGGCATAAAATGTCCACTGACCAGTCCAATAACCGTTCAAATTCACCAAAAACGAAAATGGAACAGTTTCCCTGGAAGTCATATTCTAGTTCGCTGTTTCCACAAGTGTTTTGTTTTCTCTCCAAAAATGTTTCGCGTTGTTTGGTATTGGAGTAATGGTTGGAGGGACAATAAACAGAAAATAATATTTCTCGTTACACACCCACATCCCAATAGTGCCCGCTCGCTCTCTCTCTCTCTCTCTCTCTCTCTCTCTCTCTCTCTCTCTCTCTCTCTCTTTATGCCACCGGTTGACCAGTTAGCTCTCATATTTTTGTCCTGTCTGTCTGCGATTTTGACTTGTATGTTACGCCCCTCCTAGGTAACTATTTTTCTTTAAGGCAACGTCATGTAAAATTCAGATTTATTAAATGAATGACGCAATTCAGTATAAAGTTGTTTACCTGAGCATTAGCGTCAGAGTTAACTTTTGAGGACGATGGTCAGACAGCAAATTAACACTGAATCTTACTTGTTAGAACATTATTCTTGGAACTATGTTTCATATATCAACGTGAGTACATCTTTCCCAGACGTTTACGCAACTGGACTCCTTTACAAGAAACGAGAGTTCCAGACACTTCCAGACTCCTGTAGCTATGTAACAAAGTCCTTGTCACTAGTCAAAGACCTGCCATACGTGGAAGCCCTTCTTCAGAAGCTACGATCAATCACAGCCTCTTCTGTCTGGCTGCAGATATCTCATGAAATCGGTGATTCAAAAATATCACAGAAATTCTGTATTTCTTTACAGTTAAAGTGTTTTTATTTATTTTTATTTTAAAGGACACAGAAGTTCAAATTTCTCTACACTGGCTGACATCTAGCAAGCTACCAGATCCATGTGTTCCAAGTGATAAATTTTCCCCTCACAAAGATACTTGAATCATTGTTGCTTGAGATAGCGACTTAAAAAAATGTCATAGTTTTAAATTATATGTTTTCTAAGAACCCATACCAATTTATAGGTCTTATTGGAGAAATCCTGAACCACTCTAGGTATCTTGGTATACGAGGAACGTGCAATTAAAAAGATGGGTGGTATAAGGAGGAACGTGTAATTAAAAAATATGATGGGGTAGTATACGAGGAACATGTAATAAAAAAAATTATGGGTGGTATACCAGGAACGTGTAATGAAAAATGATGGGTAGTATACGAGGAACGTGTAATAAAAAAAATGATGATTGGTATACGAGGAACGTGTAATAAAAAAAATCATGGGTGGTATATGAGGAACGTGATTAAAAAAAATGATGGGTGGTATACGAGGAACGTGTAATAAAAAAAAAATCATGGGTGGTATACGAGGAACGTGTATTGAAAAATGATGAGTAGTATACGAGGGAACGTGTAATAAAAAAATGATGATTGTATACGAGGAACGTGTAATAAAAAAAATGATGGGTGGTATACGAGGAACGTGTAATAAAAAAAATGATGGTTGGTATACGAGGAACGTGTAATAAAAAAAATGATGGGTGGTATACGAGGAACCGTGTAATAAAAAAAATGATGAATTTGTATACGAGGAAACGTGTAATAAAAAAAATGATGGGTGGTATACGAGGAACATGATTAAAAAAAATCATGGGTAGGTGATACGAGGAAAGTTGTAATAAAAGAAAATGAAAAATGTGGGTAGGCTCGTAGAGTTAGGAACTTATAACGGATTACCGAAGGTCCATTAAAGTCATCATAACCTCTGAAGACGAATGTCACACTGGCTTTCCACTCTTGAATGAAACTTTACTGTTTCGTGCGTTAACCAATTGGTTCTCAAAGGGAGCTTTGAATTCAGGCAAGATCGTGTTTGCTGGACACTGTTGTCTTACTGAATCTGTGAGGTGCTATCGGGTAGACAGGGACGTGAAAGGGCTATACAAGGAGTTACAAGGTTTAAGATGTCTCAAAGACTTGTTAGTCCATCCGAGGAGACATCGTGTGCTCACTTATCTGTGTATTCAGTGTCTACACACACACACACACACACACACACACACACACAGAAAGAGAGAGAGAGAGAGAGAGAGAGAGAGAGAGAGAGAGATGGCCCATTCCCATAAACAATCACCTCCTTTATAGATTATGCTTAATTTTGCAGAGTTTTTTCATTGGGTTTTATTATTGCAGAGGTTTTTTATCATTAAGTTTTTATCATTGCAGAGTTTTTTTATTATTTCCTGGAAAAACAGAATTTGAAACTGATCGTAAGCAACTTTCGTCTTTAAATATCCTGACCATATAATTGAGAAAGCAATCACAAAGCAAACGTAATTTTCTACCGACCCCCCCCAAAGACAAGACCAGAGATACACCCAACAATAAAATAAAAATTCCTCACCTGGACAGGATTAAGACGGTGACTCAGAAACTCGGAAAATCTAACCCTTTTGCATTTACTTACCCAAACACCTTAGCCAAATCCCTGATTAACGTCCAACAAATGACATCCCCCAAGGACACAGGCGTTTACGAAATCCCATGCCAGGACTGTGACCAATCTTACATCGGATTTACAGGTAAATCACTTCCCCAGAGATTAATACAACACAAACGGTCAGTTAGGTATGGACAACAGAACTCAGCTATTTTCAACCATATAAATGAACATAACCATAGAATAAACTGGAGTTTGTCATGAATAAT